>NC_069500.1:535635899-535935899 GCF_027579735.1 Bombina bombina
GAAAACTTGTTGAGCATAACAGGATGATACTGTGGTTTCCTATGATTCCCTTTATTATCGCAAAAGTGCGCTCCAAGTAGCGCTATAGAGAATCCTTTTCTTAGTATAATCTTCAGCAGATAGGGCAACGCTAGGTATTATATAACACGGCGTCTCATTAATAAATACAGCACCAGGGCCGGACTGGGAGTAAAAAGCAGCCCTGGAAAAATTGTAGACCAGTCCTATAATCCGTCAAAGACATACAGTTGTGCTCAAAAGTTTGCATACCCTGGCAGAAATCGTGAAATGTTGGCATTGATTTTGAAAATATGATTGATCATGCCAAAAAACTTTTGTTTAAGGATAGTGATCATATGAAACCATTTATGATCACATAGTTGTTTGGCTCCTATTTAATTCACAATGATAACATAAATCACTCAAATGGCCCTGAGTTTACATACCCTTAAATGTTTGGCCTTGTTACAGACACACAATGTTACACACACAGGTTAAAATGACAATTAAAGGTTAATTTCCCACATCTGTGGCTTTTTAAATTGCAATTAGTGTATGTGTATAAATAGTCAATGAGTTTGTTAGCTCTCACTTGGATGCACTTAGCAGGCTAGATAATGAGCCATGGGGAGCAGAATATAACTGTCAAAAGACCTGCATAACAAGGTAAACTTTCTAAAGATGGAAAAGGATATAAAAAGATATATAAAGCCTTGAAAATGCCAGTCAGTACTGTTCAATCACTTATTAAGAAGGGGGGAAAAAAAATCAGTGATCTTTTGATACCAAGCCAAGGTCAGGTAGAAATACAACAAGAGGGTTTGGTAAAGCACACCTGAAAAAAAAACAACATTTTATATATTAGCACTCATATTGTGGGAGTGCGGCCAAAATGACCAAAATAAATATAAAACAACAACAGGTATTGGCGCACATCCAAACACTTAAGTCCACATATATATTTTTTTAAATATTAATATCATATTTAAATATGCTGCAAATAATTTTGCTACTAAATATTCTTTGGGATCTTAGTCACACAATATGGCCATATTCTGCTCAGCCAGTCACCACTTACAAGGTGTCCCAAAATTGACTGGTCCTAACGCTATACAGTTTAGCTTTGCTGGACTGAATCATTCAATTCTAATATTCAAATACAGAATTCCAACACTGCAGTACTATTCCTCAAATCATGTCTGCACAGAATGAGTCTCCCTGGCTTTATATATATAACACAATCACATTGTCTGGAACACACCTGAGCAGGGTGGTGTGCTTTAACCAAAGGGATTTGGTCAGCTCCCTGAAATTAAAGAAATACAACAAAAGGGTTTGGTTAAGCACACCTGAATTATTTTTTTATATATATATTAGCACTCATATTGTGAGAGTGCTGCCAAAATGACCAAAATACATATAAAACAACAACAGGTATTGGCGCACATCCAAACACTTAAGTCCACATATATTTTTTTTACATCGAATGATTCAGCCCAAGGCTCAAGGCCTATAGTGAAAGTAATACAATCCCCACTGAGAAGCATGGTGGTAGCTCACTGATGTTTTGCGGGGGGTGTGAGCTCTAAAGGGACGGGATTTTTGTGAAAATTGATGGCAAGATGAATGCAGCATGTTATCAGAAAATACTGGCAGACAATTTCCATTTTTCTGCACGAAAGCTGCACATTGGACGCTCTTGGATTTTCCATCATGACAATGACCCTAAGCACAAGGCCAAGTTGATCCTCCAGTGGTTACAGCAGAAAAAGGTGAAGGTTCTGGAGTCGCCATCACAGTCTCCTGACCTTAATATCATCAAGCCACTCTGGGGAGATCTCAAATGTGCGGTTCATGCAAGATGACCAAAGACTTTGCATGACCTGAAGGCATTTTGTCGAATGAGCAGCTATAGCACCTGCAAGAATTTGGGTGCCTCATAGACAACTATTACGAAAGACTGCATGCTGTCATTGATGCTAAAGTTGGCAAAACACAGTGTTAAAAACTAAGGGTATGCAGACTTTTGAACAGGGGTGTTTTTATTTTTTTTTATTTGTTGCCATGTTTTTTTTTATGATTGTGCCATTCTGTAATGACCTACAGTTGCATATGAATCACTTAAGAAATAAAACAAATATGTTTTGCCTTCCAACTTGTGTTTTCTTTAAAAATTGTACATATATTACCAGTTCTCCAAGGGTATGCACATTTTTGAGCACAACTGTATATATAATGTGTGCAAGCCTGGCTTATGATGGTTGCATAGTAAGTGGCATATTTAGGTTTTGTGCTGCCCTAGGCACTCAAAATTCTGCTGCTCCCCCCTCTTTGTTCACTAGGGCTTGCAAAAACACTTGCTTACAATCAGGTGGGTTGAAATAAGGCTACACGCATATGCAAGGTGAGAAAATAACTTATGCATATGCAGGGACACACACACACACGTATATATATATATATAATATTATAGAGAGGTTCCTTCTGCCTCCCACACACACACACAGCCCTCCTCCCCAGTACCTTAAATAAAGATAAATATCATCCCTTATATAAATATATAATATTATAGAGAGGTTCCCTCTGCCTCCCACACACACAACCCCCTCCCCAGTACCTTAAATACAAATAAATATAATTCCTTATATAAATATATATAATATTATAAAGAGGTTCCCTCTGCCTCTCACACACACAGCTCACTCCCCAGTACCTTAAATAAAGATAAATATAATTCCTTATATAAATATATATAGTATTATAGAGAGGTTCTCTTTGACAGACACACTCAGTCACACACCTTATATACAGATATATAACATTATGGAGAGGTTCCCTCTGCCACACACATACACACAGCCTCCCCATTACCCTCCCCATTAACTTATATACACAACCCCCTCCTCAGTACCTTATCCTATTGCAGAAAGGTACCCTCAGTCTCACACTTACAGAGACGGTTGCAGCTAGATCCCATCCGGATGAAGGACCTGTGATGTCACGTGAGGGCTTACTGACTTTATTGGTACTTTAGCTGGAAGGGACCAAGCCAGATAATACATTTGCAGTATAAATTATTTCTGTTATGTGAGCTTGCTGCTTTGTATGATAGCTAGGTCTGGTGTGTGCACTCAGAGGTGAGGAGGGTGAAAAATATTACCTGCCTGCACTACAGCTGCCTTAGAGAAATGCTTCACCTGCCGCCACCACAAATCTTCTGCCCTAGGCAAATGCCTTGTGTGCCTAGTGCATAGTACGCCTTACGCTTAGACTATCTGAGCAAAAAAATCTAAATAACATCACTGGTGAATGTGATCTTTTTGCTCACCGTGACCAGACACAGACACACCACGTGACCACCGGCATCACCAGCCTAGCCTCTCTGCTTCTTTCCTCCCTACCTCACCTCGCGCTGCTTCCCTCTCACTCAGCTCTCCCTCTTCCCTCAATCAGTCATCATTAGCAATGCCAGCAGCCAGGCCAGTCAACCACTTCTACAACATTCAAAAAAAAAAAAAAAAAAAAGATTCATGCGGCCCATTTTACACTAAATCAGAGAGGCCCAGAGGGCAATTGCCCCCCTGCCCCCGGCCCAGTCCGCCCTTGCTCACGGCTGCTCACATGTGCTGAACCCAGGCAGAGCTCAGGCTTTCTGATCTGACGTTTGCTTCTGGTGTTAGCTAGCCTTCCAATGCAAAGTTTAATTGGTGGTTAGCTGTGTGGCTTGTGCCTCAAGGGTTGTTGGTTCATACCCAGCTGCTGGCGCTGGATGCCTAATTTCTGGTGCGCCTTAGGGTTGCATTCCCCTGGTCAGCTTGCCAGTGTTCCCATGGATTCCCTGCTCTGCAGGTGAATGGGTTGGCTGTGCCTCTGCTTGGCAAGCTACTTGTAGGGGGGTCCTTTTCTAGGGCATCTGTGTTGGGAATTTCTCTTCCCATTAGCCGGTGATTCAGGCCTTAAGGACAGTTGTTGCCCTACCAGCATCTTCTCTTTCCTTTAGGGGATATTCTCCTCCCTATGGAGGTAGAGTCCTTGCTTGGGACTTCTCCTGGATGGGAGGCGGATAGGTGGGATTGGTTCCCCCTGGGGTCTTGCTGGCTCCAAGTCAGACTTGTTGGGCCTTTATTTTGATAGATCATTAGGTCTATGGCCTTGTTGTCTGTTTTCAGAGTCGGGTTGTACTTATACTCTATGGGGACGGCTGTGCTATCCTTACGCTCGTTCCTGTACCTGTTTCGGGATTCTTTTGTTTCCCGATCTTGAATCCCTGAGGCTTGGTTGTTCCAGCTGGGTGTGGGTCTGCAGGTCAGGATGGCCGAGCGGTCTGAGGCGCTGCGTTTAGGTCGCAGTATTCTCTGGATGTGTGAGCCTTGTTGAGTCTATCCGGTTAGCTCAGTCTCCTAGGGTATAGGTTTTCCTTTCAACTTTCTCCATTGATTTTAGAAGAGGGTTTACTCTTCCTTCGGGTTCAGAGGGTATACTCCCCTTCTCGGGGGGCCTCAATTGAGGTTTTGTGTTCCCCTTTTTAGGGACCTGTGTGTATGTACGGCGACTTAGGTTGCCTGGAGCGTGCCCTCTGTCTGGGGGTGCCCTCAGTATGGGCCGCCTATTGTACCCTCCCGTCTTGGCATTCAGTGTCCTCTATAGGTTGGGTATTGTTTTCCCAAAGGTAATGAATGAGTCCACAGCTCCTCACCCGTAATTTTATGTGGGGCATCCTTATTTTCTCCAACATAGGTGTGTCCGGTCCACGGCGTCATCCTTACTTGTGGGATATTCTCTTCCCCAACAGGAAATGGCAAAGAGCCCAGCAAAGCTGGTCACATGATCCCTCCTAGGCTTCGCCTTCCCCAGTCATTCTCTTTGCCGTTGTACAGGCAACATCTCCACGGAGATGGCTTAGAGTTTTTTTTTTAATCTAGTTCTTTCAGTTCTTCAAGGGGTTCCGTTTGAACCCTTACATTCCATAGATATTAAGTTATTATCTTGGAAAGTTTTGTTTTAGGTTGCAATTTCTTCTGCTAGAAGAGTTTCAGAGTTATCTGCTCTGCAGTGTTCTCCGCCCTATCTGGTCCATGCAGATAAGGTGGTTTTTACGTACTGAGCCTGGTTTTCTTCCGAAGGTTGTTTCCAACAAAAATATTAACCAGGAGATAGTTGTACCTTCTTTGTGTCCGAATCCAGTTTCATAGAAGGAATATTTGTTACACAATTTGGACGTTGTCCGTGCTCTAAAATTCTATTTAGATGCTACAAAGGATTTCAGACAAACATCTTCCTTGTTTGTTGTTTATTCTGGTAAAAGGAGAGGTCAAAAAGCAACTTCTACCTCTCTATCTTTTTGGCTTAAAAGCATCATCAGATTGGCTTATGGGACTGCCGGACGGCAGCCTCCTGAAAGAATCACAGCTCATTCCACTAGGGCCGTGGCTTCCACATGGGCCTTTAAGAACGAGGCTTCTGTTGATCAGATATATAAGGCAGCGACTTGGTCTTCACTGCACACTTTTACCAAATTTTACAAATTTGATACTTTTGCTTCTTCTGAGGCTATTTTTGGGAGAAAGGTTTTGCAAACCGTGGTGCCTTCCATCTAGGTGACCTGATTTGCTCCCTCCCATCATCCGTGTCCTAAAGCTTTGGTATTGGTTCCCACAAGTAAGGATGACGCCGTGGACCGGACACACCTATGTTGGAGAAAACAGAATTTATGTTTACCTGATAAATTACTTTCTCCAACGGTGTGTCCGGTCCACGGCCCGCCCTGGTTTTTTAATCAGGTCTGATGATTTATTTTCTTTAACTACAGTCACCACGGTATCATATGATTTCTCCTATGCAAATATTCCTCCTTTACGTCGGTCGAATGACTGGGGTAGGCGGAGCCTAGGAGGGATCATGTGACCAGCTTTGCTGGGCTCTTTGCCATTTCCTGTTGGGGAAGAGAATATCCCACAAGTAAGGATGACGCCGTGGACCGGACACACCGTTGGAGAAAGTAATTTATCAGGTAAACATAAATTCTGTTATTCTTTTGGCACCTTTCACCCTGATATTTCTTCTACTGTTCCTTGTTCCTCTGCAAAATGACTGGGGGATGAGGGAAGTGGGAGGGGTATTTAAGCCTTTGGCTGGGGTGTCTTTGTCTCCTCCTGGTGGCCAGGTTCTTAGATCCCAAAAGTAATGAATGCAGCTGTGGACTCTTTCCATCAGAAGAAAAGGAAATTATCAGGTAAGCATAATTTATCATTTTCACAAATACATTAAATTCACAAAGTAAAACTTTAAATAATGTGTTAATAATGTGTTTTCAATATAGTACAGGGTGAGTTAATTTTTCAAATGACTCTGTGACTTTTCTTGTATTTTCCATACTGTCCCAACTTTTTCAGAATTGGGGTTTTTCATTTTTGTGCGAGTCATGTTGACCTGTTATTACAAGTTGAAAGTAAATAGTTTTTTTCTCTAGCGGTAAATTGCGTTTACGCATTCCCTCATAGAAGTCAATGGAGAAAAAAAGTTGAAAAAACACCCCACTCTCTCGCGCCAACACCATAACATATTAGCAATAGCGCTAACCCAACATAAAATTATGAATATTTCATTTTCCAATGTTATTTACTTAACGGAATAGGTTCTATTTATTCATAAATAAATATTTCTACATATATCTGATGTGATATGATTATATATAGGTATAGTTATAAACACATATACATTGGATATAAAAAGTTTACACACTCCTAAATTTCATGTTTCTGTGATGTAAAAAAATAAGACAAAGATAAATAATTTCAGAACTTTTTCCACCTTTATTGTGACCTATAAACTGTACAACTCAATTGCAAAACAAACTAAAATCTTTTAGGTGGAGGGAAGTAAAAATAAAAAACTAAAATAATATGGTTACATAATACTTTGTTGAAGCACCCTTTGATTTTATTACAGCACTCAGTCTTTTTGGGTATGAGTTTTTCAGCATGGCACATCTTGACTTGGCAAGATTTGCCCACTCTTCTTTCCAAAAACTCCAAATCTGTCAGATTGTGAGGGCATCTCTTGTGCACAGCCCACTTAAGATCACCCCACAGATTTTCAATTGGATTAAGGTCTGGGCTCTGACTGGGCCATTCCAAAACTTTAATCTTCTTCTGGTGAAGCCATTTCTTTGTTGTTTTGGATGTATGCTTTGGGGCGTTGTCATGCTGAAAGATGAAGTTCCTCTTCATGTTCAGCTTTCTATCAGAAGCCTGAAAGTTTTGTACCAATATTGTCTGGTATTTGGAGCTGTTCATAATTCCCTCTACCTTGACTAAGGCCCCAGTTCCAGCTGAAGAAAAACAGACCCAAAGCATGATGCTGCCACCAAAATGCTTCACTGTGGGTATGGTGTTCTTTTGGTTATATGCAGTGTTGTTTTGTGCCGAACATATCTTTTGGAATTATGGCCAAAACGTTTAATCTTGGTTTCATCAAACCAGAAAACCTTTTGCGATATGCTTTTGGGAGACTTCAGATGTGTTTTTGCAAAATTTAGCTGGGCTTGGATATTTTTTTTCGTAAGAAAAGGCTTCCGTCTTGCCACTCTACCCCATAGCCCAGACATAGGAAGAATACGGGCAATTGTTTGCACATGCACCACACAGCCAGTACTTGCCAGATCTTGATAAAGCCCCATGAGTAGGTGAAACATGTCGATGGTCTGAGGCTGTGTTTGTAGGCTTTGAAATCAAATCGTTTGGCCAAACGCAACTAAGAAAAGAGACACTCTTTGTATCTTAACATCAGAGATTGGTGTCAATCTTTCCTGTGTACGTTGTACTAAGAGCAGGATTAAGCGTAAGAAATCGAACCCCATCTTGGCAGGTGAACTCCTAAACAGGTGGTATTTGGCGTGTGACGTAATCGTGGAAATCGCTATTGGAAAATAATCACTGGAGTTAGGAGGCTGCTCTTGGGGCTGCTCCCACCTTTGAGAGATACAAGATTTGCACAGAATCACAGACTACAGAGCGGAAACGCGTTGCAATACTCCTTACCCGACAAACAGAACCAGAGGCAAAGTCAGCCGTAGAGCCGTCAATCACTGTAACAGGACCCACCCCTTAACAGAGACCCAATCACAGCCTTATCCGGAGAAGGCACGGAGTCTGGGGCATACAGCGGTGAAAACGCCGAGAGAGACTGATGGTTCCAGTATCGGCAGACTGGTAAAGTACTCTATGGAGCTTTCTACAAAGAATCCGAAGGACCTATAAAGAAGGTCGGATAAATAAAGGTACTCTAAAACAAGTGCACTTGTTAGGACTGCAAATATGTAAGTTATACCAAGTAACATCAAAACAACGGATAGGTGATTTACTAAACCAAGTACAGCCGTGAACATATGTGATATCACACTGTGAGAAAGAGTCAGTCAGTACTAAGCTGAAGTACTGTGTATCAGGTTTTCTAAAAATATTACCTGAATCGGGCTTGAAAGTGACAAGCCTCATTTCTTCTATAAGATACGACGAGTCCACGGATTCATCCTTTACTTGTGGGATATTATCCTCCTGCTAACAGGAAGTGGCAAAGAGCACCACAGCAGAGCTGTCTATATAGCTCCTCCCTTAACTCCACCTCCCAGTCATTCTCTTTGCCTACTCTAAGTACTAGGAAGGGTAAAGTGAAAGAGGTGATAAAATGTTAGTTTTTATTTTCTTCAAGCAAGAGTTTTTTATTTTAAATGGTACCGGTGTGTACTATTTTCTCTCACTCAGCAGATGGATGAAGACTTCTGTCTGGAGACTGATGATCTTAGCATTTGTCACTAAGATCCAGAGCAGTTCCCACAGAATGGCTGAGGAGTACTTAAGAAACTTCAGTGTGAGGAACGTTTTTCATGCTATAAGCAGTGAGGTATGTTCAGTCATTTTTTTCTGGAGACTGTGGTATTTCAGAATTGGCTGACAGTATCCCCATGAGGGTAAGGGTAAGCGGGGTATTACTAAGCTTGCATATAGGGGCTGAGGAAAAAATGGTTGACACTGAGTTTGAATGTTTGTGGGCAAACATTTTTTAACTGGGAGTGCTGATAACGTTTTTGGCAAGAAAATGTTTATTCATTAGGAAAGTTGGTGATGATTTAAAAAGAGGGTACACTTGACTTCTTTTTTTGGGTTTAAGAACCCACAGTTATGAATACTACCCTCACAGAGGTTTTATCTAAGCTGCCTGGGTTGCAGGGGAAGCGCAGTAGGTCTGGTGTGAGAGTAAATGCTGAGCCCTCTGAAGCTTTATTAGCCATCTCCAATGTACCCTCACAATGTTCTGAGTTGAGGGTGAGGGATTTGCTGTCTGAGGGAGAGATTTCTGATTCAGGAAAGATGTTCCCTCAGACAGACTCAGATATGACGGCTTTTAAATTTAAGCTAGAACACCTCCGCTTGTTACTCAGGGAGGTTTTAGCGACTGGATGATTGTGACCCATTGTAATTCCACCAGAGAAATTGTGTAAAATGGATAGATATCTAGAGGTTCCTACTTACACTAATGTTTTTCTGGTCCCTAAGAGGATTTCAGACATTGTTACAAAGGAGTGGGATAGACCAGGTATTCCCTTTTCTCCCCCTCCTACATTTAAGAAACTGTTTCCCATATCAGACACGATTCGGGATTTGTGGCAAACGGTCCCTAAGGTTGAGGGAGCTATTTCTACCCTAGCTAAACGTACAACTATACCTATTGAGGACAGTTGTGCTTTCAAAAATCCTATGGATAAAAAATTAGAGGGTCTTCTAAAGAAAATATTTTTTCATCAGGGTTTTCTTCTGCAACCTATAGCGTGCATTGTTCCTGTAACTACTGCAGCAGCTTTTTGGTTCGAGGCTCTAGAGGAGGGTCTTCAGGTTGAGACCCCCATTAGATGATATTCTGGATAGAATTAGGGCTCTCAAGCTAGCTAATTCTTTCATTACAGATGCCGCTTTTCAACTGGCTAAATTAGCGGCAAAGAATTCAGGTTTTGCCATTTTAGCACGTAGAGCGTTATGGCTTAAGTCCTGGTCTGCTGACGTGTCATCAAAATCTAAGCCTTTAGCCATCCCTTTCAAGGGTAAGACCCTATTCGGGCCTGAACTGAAAGAGATAATTTCAGATATCACTGGAAGAAAAGGCCATGCCCTTCCTCAGGATAAGACAAATAAGATGAGGACAAAACAAAATAATTTTCGTTCCTTTCGAAACTTCAAAGGTGGTCCCTCTACCTCCTCCCCTGCTGCAAAGCAAGAGGGGAATTTTGCTAAACAGGCCAAGAAGCCAGCTGCTGCCACCATGACAGCATGATGGGGCAGCCCCCGATCCGGGACCGGATCTAGTAGGGGCAGACTTTCTCTCTTTGCTCAGGCTTGGGCAAGAGACGTTCAGGGCTCCTGGGCTTTAGAAATCGTGACCCAGGGGTATCTTCTAGACTTCAAAGATTCTCCTCCAAGGGGGAGATTCCATCTTTCTCCATTGTCTGTAAACCAGACAAAAAGAGAGGTGTTCTTACGCTGTGTAGAAGACCTATATACCATGGGAGTAATCTGCCCAGTTCCAAAAACAGAACAGGGGCAGGGGTTTTACTCTAATCTATTTGTGGTTCCCAAAAAAGAGGGAACCTTCAGACCAATTTTAGATCTCTAGATTCTAAACAAATTCCTCAGAGTCCCATCTTTCAAGATGGAGACCATTCAGACTATTTTACCAATGATCCAAGAGGGTCAATATATGACCACCGTGGATTTAAAGGACGTGTATCTGCACATCCCTATCCACAAAGATCATCACCAGTTCCTCAGGTTCGTCTTTCTGGACAAGCATTACCAGTTTGTGGCTCTTCCCTTCGGGTTGGCCACAGCTCCCAGAATTTTCACAAAGGTGCTAGGGTCCCTTCTGGCGGTTCTAAGGCCGCGGGGCATAGCAGTGGCGCCTTATCTGGACGATATCTTAATTCAGGCATCAACTTACCAACTAGCCAAATCTCACACGGACATCGTGTTGGCTTTTCTAAGATCTCACGGGTGGAAGGTGAACGTAAAAAAGAGTTCACTTATCCCCCCCACAAGAGTTTCATTCCTGGGAACTCTGATAGATTCGGTAGACATGAAAATTTTTCTGACGGAGGTCAGAAAATCAAAGATTTTAACCACCTGCCGAGCTCTTCATTCCATTCCTCGGCCGTCCGTGGCTCAGTGTATGGGGGTAATCGGACTAATGGTAGCGGCAATGGACATAGTTCCGTTTGCTCGCTTGCATCTCAGACCACTGCAACTATGCATGCTCAATCAGTGGAATGGGGGTTATGCAAATGTATCTCCTCAGATAAATCTGGATCAAGAGACCAGAGACTCTCTTCTTTGGTGGTTGTCACAGGATCATCTGTCTTAGGGAATGAGTTTCCGCAGGCCAGCATGGGTCATAGTGACGACGGACGCCAGCCTATTGGGCTGGGGTGCAGTCTGGAATTCCCTGAAAGCACAGGGTTTGTGGACTCAGGAGGAGGCTCTCCTCCCGATAAATATTCTAGAACTGAGAGCGATATTCAATGCGCTTCAGGCGTGGCTTCAGCTGGCTTTGGCCAGATTCATAAGATTCCAGTCGGACAATATCATATGGTATATGCACCTGAGGAAACGGTCACGTTCGACCGAGAAACGTTGTGCTAATAAAGTCTTGTTACTGCTTTTAAGACTTTGTGCCTCGAACTTTGTTTTATCCATTTTAACCACGAAAACATTGCCTTATATGTACGCTTGTCCCAGTTATTAGTCTGGGTTGCAGTGCTTGACAAATCTGTTTAAAAATTAGGAGCCAGTAAGAATATTTAGAAGCCAGACAGTGGGATTTGTATATAGATATATGGAGAATAACCAAAAAAGTTAGGAGCCAGGGTTAAAATTCTAGGAGCCAGTGGCTCCCATGCTCCTTGGTTTGTCAAGACCTGTTTTACTAGTGTGCTAAGTTTGCTTGATTGCCATCTTGGACCCCCGTTGGACACACACACACTGGTTTATGTGCTAGATACAGCCCAGGAGAGTACTGGTCGTATACGGGAGAGGACGAGATAGATACGAATCCGGTATCCAGACAGCACAGGAGTGGGAGTCAGCTGGACGACTCACAAGAGTCCAGGAGGCGGTTGTGACACTTCTCAAGTGTCTGCTATCTTGTAAGTATATCAACACTTGCAATAGCAGCGTGTCATGCTTTACTGATTGTGCACTATGTTGGCGCCTTCTTTTATTTCATTTCATCTGGGGAACAAAGAGTTCTCTAGCGATGATAGAGGTTTCCAAAATAATTCGATGGGCAGAAAATCACTCTTGCCATCTATCAGCAATCTATATCCCAGGAGTGGAGAACTGGGAAGGGGATTTTCTAAGTCGTCAGACTTTTCATCCGGGGGAGTGGGAACTCCATCCGGAGGTGTTTGCACAATTGATTCATCAATGGGGCACTCCAGAATTGGATCTGATGGCATCTCGTCAGAATGCAAAACTTTCTTGTTACGGGTCCAGATCAAGGGATCCTCAAGCAGTACTGATAGATGCTCTAGCAGTACCTTGGTCGTTCAACCTGGCTTATGTGTTTCCACCATTTCCTCTCCTTCCTCGTCTGATTGCCAGAATCAAACAGGAGAGAGCTTCAGTGATTTTGATAGCGCCTGCGGGGCCACGCAGGACTTGGTATGCAGACCTGGTGGACATGTCATCTCTACCACCATGGACTCTGCCACTGAGACAGGACCTTCTCATTCAAGGTCCGTTCCAGCATCCAAATCTAGTTTCTCTGCGGCTGACTGCCTGGAGATTGAACGCTTGATTTTATCCAAGTGGGGATAGTCATAGATACCTTGATTCAGGCTCGAAAGCCTGTCACTAGGAAAATTTATCATAAGATATGGCGTAAATATCTTTATTGGTGCAAATCCAAAGGCTACTCATGGAGTAAGATCAGGATTCCTAGGATTTTGTCCTTTCTCCAAGAGGGATTGGAGAAGGGGCTATCGGCTAGTTCCCTAAAGAGACAGATATCTGTTTTATCAATTTTACTGCACAAGCGTCTGGCAGATGTTCCAGACGTTCAGTCATTCTGTCAGGCTTTAGTTAGAATCAAGCCTGTGTTTAAAACTGTTGCTCCGCCATGGAGTTTGAATTTAGTTCTTAAAGTTCTTCAAGGGGTTCCGTTTAAACCTATGCATTCCATAGATATTAAGCTTCTATCTTGGAAAGTTCTGTTTTTAATTGCTATCTCTTCGGCTCGAAGAGTTTCTGAACTATCTGCATTGCAATGCGACTCGCCTTATCTTGTTTTTCATGCTGATAAGGTGGTTTTGTGTACCAAACCTGGATTCCTTCCTAAGGTTGTTACTAATAAGAATATTAATCAGGGAATTGTTGTTCCTTCTCTGTGTCCTAATCCTTCCTCTAAGAAGGAGCGTCTGTTGCACAACTTGGACGTGGTTCGTGCTTTGAAGTTTTACTTGCAAGCGACCAAAGATTTTCGTCAAACATCTTCTTTGTTTGTTGTCTATTCTGGAAAACGTAGAGGTCAAAAAGCTACGGCTACCTCTCTTTCTTTTTGGCTGAAAAGCATCATCCGCTTTGCATACGAGACTGCTGGACAGCAGCCTCCTGAAAGAATTACAGCTCACTCTACTAGAGCGGTGGCTTCCACATGGGCTTTTAAAAATTATGCTTCTGTTGAACAGATTTGTAAGTCTTCACTTTATACCTTTTCCAAATTTTACAAATTTGATACTTTTGCTTCTTCGGAGGCTAGTTTTGGGAGAAAAGTTCTTCACGCAGTGGTGCCTTCTGTTTAGGTATCTGTCTTGTCCCTCCCGTTCATCCGTGTCCTGTAGCTTTGGTATTGTGTCCCACAAGTAAAGGATGAATCCGTGGACTCGTCGTATCTTATAGAAGAAAAGTAAATTTCTGCTTACCTGATAAATTGATTTCTCTTGTAAGGTGTATCCAGTCCACGGATTCATCCATTACTTGTGGGATATTCTCCTTCCCAACAGGAAGCTGCAAGAGGATCACCCACAGCAGAGCTGTCTATATAGCTCCTCCCCTAACTGCCACCTCCCAGTCATTCTCTTGCAGCTCTCGACAAGGGAAGCAGCTAGAGAGATGTGGTGCATTAATGTAGTTTATCTTCAATCAAAAGTTTGTTATTTTCAAATGGTACCGGAGTTGTATTATTTTAGCCTCAGGCAGAAAGTTGAAGAGTCTGCCTGTGGTCTTTGATGATCTTAGCAGGTTGTAACTAAGATCCATTGCTGTTCTCACACATAACTGAAGAGATGGGTAACTTCAGCTGGGGGAATAGTGTGCAGGATTATCTGCTCTGAGGTATGTGCAGTTTTAAATTTTTCTAGAGAAATTATAAGCTAGAAAATGCTGACAATCCCGGATTTTTTTAAGGTAAGCCTGATTACAGTGATTCAATAACTACTGGTATCATGCTTGCTGTAAAGGGTAATATTTTTATTATTTACTCACATTACTGAATAGATATAACGTTTGCTTGAGGTGTATAAACGTTTATTTCATATTGGTGATAAAACTTTATTCTGGGGCCCAGTTTTTCCACATGGCTGACTAGATTTTGCCTAGGGATATTTTTTTAAGGCCCTCTCACTGTGAGTACAGGTTGGGAGGGGCCTATTTTCCATTAGTTTTTGCAGCTTGAGACATCCAGCTTCCGTGAAGGAGTCCCCTGAACATATAGGACCTCTCTAAGGGGTTTTTGTGCCTTCCAAAGTCGTTGTATGGGCAGGTAGCGCCACAGTAGAGCTGTGGCAGTTTGTTGTGACTGTTTAAAAACGTTTATATCGTTTTTTTTTTTTCTGGTTTTGAAACTAAGGGGTTAATCATCCATTTGCAAGTGGGTGCAATGCTCTTTCAGCTTATTATACACACTGTAAAAATTTCGTAAGATTTACTGCTTTTTTCACTGTTTTAGCAGTTTCTGTGATTGTTTTTTCTCTTAAAGGCACAGTACCATTTTTATTTTTTGCTTGTTCACAGTTATTAAAGTGTTTTCCAAGCTTGCTGGTCTCATTACTAGTCTGTTTAAACATGTCTGACATAGAGGAAACTCATTGTTCATTATGTTTAGAAGCCATTGTGGAACCCCCTCTTAGAATGTGTACCAAATGCACTGATTTTACTATAGATTACAAAGACCATATTCTGGCTTTAAAAAATGTATCACCAGAAGAAATTGACAAGGAGGAAGTTATGCCGTCTAACTCTCCCCACGTATCAGATCCTATAAATCCCGCTCAGGGGACGCCAAGTACATCTAGCGCGCCCATTGTGTATACCTTGCAAGACATGGCGGCAGTTATGAATCATACCCTTACAGAGGTATTATCTAAACTGCCAGGATTGCAAGGAAAGCGAGACAGCTCTGGGACTAGAATAAATACAGGGCTCTCTGACGCTTTAGTAGCTATCTCTGATACACCCTCACAATATAATGAAGCTGAAGCAGGGGAGCTTCAATCTGTGGGTGATTTTTCCGATTCAGGGAAGATACTTCAATCTGATTCTGATATGTCTACATTTAAATTTAAGCTTGAACACCTCCGCGTATTGCTCAGGGAGGTTTTAGCAACTCTGGACGACTGTGACACTATTGTAGTCCCAGAGAAATTATGTAGATTGGATAAATACTATGCAGTACTTACTTACACTGATGTTTTTCCAATCCCTAAAAGGTTTTCTGAAATTATTACTAAGGAATGGGATAGACCAGGTGTACCATTCTCTCCCCCTCCTGTTTTTAAAAAGATGTTTCCTATAGGCGCCACTACACGGGACTTATGGCAGACGGTCCCTAAGGTGGAGGGAGCAGTTTCTACTCTAGCTAAGCGTACCACTATCCCTGTCAAGGACAGTTGTGCTTTTTTAGATCCAATGGATAAAAAATTAGAGGGTTACCTTAAGAAAATTTTTATTCAACAAGGTTTTATTCTCCAGCCTCTTGCATGCATTGCCCCAGTCACTGCTGCCGCTGCTTTCTGGTTTGAGTCCCTAGAGGAGGCTCTACAGGTTGAAACCCCGTTGGATGATATTATTGACAAGCTTAGGGCCATTAAGCTAGCCAATTCATTTGTCTCTGACGCCGTTGTTCATTTAACCAAGCTAACAGCCTTAAAATTCAGGTTTTGCTATTCAGGCGTGTAGGGCGCTATGGCTTAAATCCTGGTCAGCTGACCTGACTTCAAAGTCTAAACTTCTCAACATTCCCTTCAAAGGACAGATCCTATTCGGGCCTGGACTGAAGGAGATCATTTCTGACATCACTGGAGGAAAAGGTCACGCCCTTCCTCAAGGCAGATCCAACAAATTAAGGACCAAACAGTCTAGTTTTCGGCCCTTTCGAAACTTCAAGAGTGGCGCAGCTTCAACTTCCTCTAACACAAAACAAGAGGGAACTTTTGCCCAGTCTAAGCTGGTCTGGAGACCTAACCAGGCTTGGAACAAGGGGAAACAGGCCAAGAAGCCTGCTGCTGCCTCTAAGACAGCATGAAGGAGCAGCCCCCGATCCGGAAACGGATCTAGTAGGGGGCAGACTCTCTCTCTTCGCCCAGGCTTGGGCAAGAGATGTCCAGGATCCCTGGGCATTGGAAATTGTGTCCAAGGGTTATCTTCTGGAATTCAAAACCTCTCCCCCAAAAGGGAGATTTCATCTCTCACTTTTATCTGCAAACCAGATAAAGAGAGAAGCATTCTTACATTGTGTTCAAGACCTCCTAGTTATGGGAGTGATCCACCCAGTTCAAATCTGTTTGTTGTTCCCAAGAAAGAGGGAAGATTCAGACCAATCTTAGATCTCAAGATCTTAAACAAATTTCTCAGAGTCCCATCCTTCAAGATGGAGACTATTCGAACCATCCTTCCTATGATCCAGGAGGGTCAAAACAGGCACTACCAGTTTGTGGCTCTTCCCTTCGGGTTGGCCACGGCACCAAGAATCTTTACAAAGGTTCTAGGGTCCCTTCTAGCGGTCCTAAGGCCGCAGGCTATAGCAGTAGCCCTTTACTCAGACGACATTCTGATACAGGCGTCGACTTTTCAAGTTGCCAGGTCTCACACGGACATTGTTCTGGCATTTCTGAGGTCGCATGGGTGGAAAGTGAACGAAGAAAAAAAAAAGGTTCTTTATCCCCTCTCACAAGAGTTTCCTTCCTAGGAACTCTGATAGATTCTGTAGAAATGAAGATTTACCTGACAGAGGCCAGGTTGTCAAAACTTCTAAATTCCTGCCGTGTTCTTTATTCTACTTCTCGCCCTTCAGTGGCTCAGTGTATGGAAGTAATCGGCTTAATGGTAGCGGCAATGGATATAGTGCAGTTTGACCGCCTACATCTCAGACCTCTGCAACTCTGCATGCTCAGTCAGTGGAATGGGGATTACACAGATTTGTCCCCTCTACTAAATCTGGATCAAGAGACCAGGGATTCTCTTCTCTGGTGGTAATCTCGGGTCCATCTGTCCAAGGGTATGACCTTCTGCAGGCCAGATTGGACAATAGTAACGACAGATGCCAGCCTTCTGGGCTGGGGTGCAGTCTGGAACTCCCTGAAGGTTCAGGGCTTGTGGACTCAGGAGAAGACACTCCTTCCGATAAACATTCTGGAACTAAGAGCGATATTCAATGCTCTTCAGGCTTGGCCTCAGCTAGCTGCGGTCAGGTTCATCAGATTTCAGTCGGACAACATCACAACGGTAGCTTACATCAACCATCAAGGGGGAACAAGGAGTTCCCTAGCAATGTTGGAGGTTTCAAAAATAATTCTATGGTCAGAGGTTCACTCTTGCCATCTATCAGCTATCCATATCCCAGGAGTAGATAACTGGGAGGCGGATTTTCTAAGTCGACAGACTTTTCATCCGGGGGAGTGGGAACTCCATCCGGAGGTGTTTGCACAGTTGATTCAACTTTGGGGCAAACCAGAACTGGATCTCATGGCGTCTCGTCAGAACGACAAGCTTCCTTGTTACTGGTTGAGGTCCAGGGATCCCAAGGCAGCGCTGATAGATGTTCTAGCAGCGCCTTTTTCTTTCAACCAGGCTTATGTGTTTCCACCGTTTCCTCTGCTCCCTCGTCTGATTGCCAAGATCAAGCAGGAGAGAGCTTTGGTGATTTTGATAGCTCCTGCGTGGCCACGCTGGACTTGGTACGCAGATCTGGTGGACATGTCATCCTTTCCACCTTGGACTCTGCCGCTGAGGCAGGACCTTCTACTTCAAGGTCCCTTTAAACATCCAAATCTAATTTCTCTGCGTCTGACTGCTTGGAGATTGAACGCTTGATTTTGTCAAAACGTGGTTTTTCCAAATCGGTCACCAGGAAAATCTATCATAAGATATGGTGTAAATATCTTCATTGGTGTGAATCCAAGGGTTACTCATGGAGTAAAGTCAGGATTCCCAGGATATTGTCTTTTCTCCATGAAGGATTGGAGAAGGGATTGTCAGCTAGTTCCTTAAAGGGACATATTTCTGCTCTGTCTATTTTTTTGCACAAGACGTTCAGGCATTTTGTCAGGCTTTAGTTAGAATCAAGCCTGAGTTTAAATTTAGTTCTTAAAGTTCTTCAAGGGGTTCCGTTTGAACCTCTGCATTCCATAGATATCAAGCTTTTATCTTGGAAAGTTCTGTTCTTGGTAGCTATCTCTTCGGCTCGAAGAGTTTCAGAGTTATCTGCCTTGCAGTGTGATTCCCCTTATCTGATCTTCCATGCAGATAAGGTAGTTTTTGCGTACCAAACCTGGGTTTCTTCCTAAGGTGGTATCCAATAAGAATATCAATCAAAAGATTGTTGTTCCGTCACTGTGTCCTAATCCTTCTTCAAAGAAGGAACGTCTATTACACAATTTTGACGTGGTTGGTGCTTTAAAGTTTTATTTACAAGCTACTAAAGATTTTCGTCAAACATCTGCATTGTTTGTTGTCTACTCTGGACAGAGGAAAGGCCAAAAGGCTTCAACAACTTCTCTTTCTTTTTGGTTAAGAAGTATAATCCGCTTTGATTATGAGACTGCTGGCCAGCAGCCTCCTGTAAGAATTACAGCTTGTTCCACTAGAGCGGTGGCTTCCACATGGGCCTTTAAAAATGACGCTTCTGTTAAACAGATTTGTAAGGCGGCGACTTGGTCTTCGCTTCATACTTTTTCTAAATTCTACAAATTTGATACTTTTGCTTCTTCGAAGGCTATTTTTGGGAGAAAGGTCTTACAGGTAGTGGTGCCTTCCGTTTAAGCGCCTGCCTTGTCCCTCCCTTCATCCGTGTCCTATAGCTTTGGTATTGGTATCCCACAAGTAATGGATGAATCCGTGGACTGGATACACTTTACAAGAGAAAACAAAATTTATGCTTACCTGATAAATGTATTTCTCTTGTGGTGTATCCAGTCCATGGCCCGCCCTGTCATTTTAAGGCAGGTGTTTTTTAATTTTTAAACTACAGTCACCACTGCACCCTATAGTTTCTCCTTTCTCTTGCTTGTCTTCGGTCGAATGACTGGGAGGTGGCAGTTAGGGGAGTAGCTATATAGACAGCTCTGCTGTGGGTGATCCTCTTGCAGCTTCCTGTTGGGAAGGAGAATATCCCACAAGTAATGGATGAATCCGTGGACTGGATACACCACAAGAGAAATAAATTTATCAGGTAAGCATAAATTTTGTTTTCTTCTATGATACGACGAGTACACGGCCCGCCCTGTCAATTTAAGACGGATTATATTTTTTTTATTTGAAACTTCAGTCACCTCTGCACCTTTTAGTTTCTCCTTTTTCTTCCTGTACCTTCGGTCGAATGACTGGGGGGTTGAGTTAAGGGAGGAGCTATATAGACAGCTCTGCTGTGGTGCTCTTTGCCACTTCCTGTTAGCAGGAGGATAATATCCCACAAGTAAAGGATGAATCCATGGACTGATATTTAGACAGTTTGCGAATATTTAGACAGTGTGTACATATACATGTTTTTTATATATCTTCTATAAATTTTGACATATTTAAATACAATTTTGAGCTTTTATTTTTAAATCCATACTTAGTAGGTTGGCCAACCATACGGATTATCTTGGGCTATTTAATCATTTTTAACTATTTATATCCTGCTCTATCAAGCCCCCTTTTTTACATTGGTCTTTGCAATCTAAATAGAAATGTAAAATTTTTTTTGTTATTACACTGAATTAGAAGAATAAAACGCTTATATTTTATATAATTTTTTTTGTGATCTCTTTTCTGTGGGTATAAGCGGAATAGGCGCTCCTGGGTCTATACTATAACCCCCCTGTATGATATTTGTTTGGGAGTCTAGAGGAAGATCCCATAAATCCAAGAGCTTTTATACCCCTGTTGCGCTGACTGTATAAACCTGTTTGAGTATACACAAGGCCTCTTGGCAGCCTCCTAGACCAGTTTTCTTCTCGTCTTTTCATCAATTTTGGAAGGACATCCAGTTCTTGGTAATGTCACTGTTGCGCCATATTTTCTCCACTTGCTGATGACTGTCTTCACTGTGTTCCATGGTATATCTAATGCCTTGGAAATTCTTTTGTACCATTCTCCTGACTGATACCTTTAAACAATGAGATCCCTCTGATGCTTTGGAAGCTCTCTGCGGACCATGGCTTTTGCTGTAGGTTGCGACTAAGAAAATGTCAGGAAAGACCTACTTGAACAGCTGAACTTTATTTGGGGTTAATCAGAGGCATTTTAAATGATGGCAGGTGTGTACTGACTCCTATTTAACAGCTACATCCCCACTTATGCAACCATATTATTTTATTTTTTTATTTTTACTTCCCTCCACCTAGAAGTTTCAGTTTGTTTTTCAATCAAGTTATACAGTTTATAGGTCACATTAAAGGTGGAAAAAGTTCTGAAATGATTTATCTTTATAAACATCTATTTATAAATACGTAGGACATATTCTGTGAACAGAACATTGGAATGTGAAATATTTACAGTAAATACATAGTTGAAATGCAATATTCATATTTAATAAACTTGTTATCTGCTTAACAGGAAAAGGCTCTCTTATCTTTTACCGCTGCGACTACTGCAACTCCATCCTCTCTGGTCTCCCTAGCTGCCTCCTAGCTCCTTTACAATCCATAATGAATGCCTCTGCCAGGTTCATCTTCCTTACACAGCTTCATCTGCTGCACCTCTCTGCCAATCCCTTCACTGGCTTCCTCTTGCCACCAGGGTTAAACACAAAATTCTGCCTCTGATATACAAGGCCCTCAACTGCACTGCTCCCCCTACGTCTCAGACCTTGTCTCCAAATACTGTCCCTCCCGTCCCCTTCGCTCTGCTCACAACCTCCTACTCTCCTCCTCTCTTGTCTCCTCCTCACATTCCCGTCTGCAGGACTTCTCCAGACTAGCTCCTATCTTGTGGAACTTTCTGCTTCGTCCACAAGATTCTCCCCTAGTTTTGAAAGCTTCAAGCGCTCTTTAAAGACTCTAATGTTCAGGGATGCATACAACCTACACTAACCTTTCCTTACCCCAGTTCCTCTCCTCCTTTTCCTATCCCCTTGAACCCCCTTAGCATGTAAGCCTATGAGCCCAGCTGTTTGCAGATCACCTTCATAAAAGCTGACTACAACAGTGCAACTCTTGGCAGGGCCCTCTACCCATTTGATCCCTATAAATGTTACCTTGTATACCACGCCTATGTTTATAGCGCTGTGGAATCTGTTGGCGCTCTACAAAAAACTGATAATAATAATACATATACATGTTTAGAAATGTATATGTATGTATCTCAATGTTAAAGTCGTTTGCAGCTGTTTTTTTTCAAACACCCGAGATCTCATATCTTTGAGCTCTTATAACTTTTGTGTGCAATATTTTTTCCCCAATGTTTTTTATTTGACAGTGTTGTTATGAGTGTAAGTGTACTTTGTAATGTATTTTTTTCCTAAAATATGGTTAGTCCACAATGTCAATTACTGTTGGGAATATCACTACTGGCCAGCAGGAGGAGGCAAAGAGCACCACAGCAAAACTGTTAAGTGTCACTCCCCTACCCACAATCCCCAGTCATTCTCTTTACCTCTGTCAATGGAGGAGGTAAAGTTCTGGTGTCTGAAGAAAATTGTATTTCTTTGCTACAAGCAAGTTTTTTTGGTATAGCTGTACTCCTGTCAGATCCTTCCTTTTTTCTCTGCTCACTGCCCCTTTAATGAATTCACCTGCCTATTTAAGACACACCTTTGCCTCTCTTCTATGCTGGATTATCTGCAATTCTCACCCAAGTGTGTGTGAAACTGAGCCAATCCGGCTCCACCTATTTTCCCCAGCATCTCAGAGCGGCACTCTCGCTCTCGCTACTGACCGCAGCTTCTACTTTCAGCTCGTCTCAGACCAGTATCGGCTGCTTACCGCTGACGTCATCAGCTACCGCCTGGAGGCATTCTCACACAGCTCCACGCTGCAAGCCGCAACCTTCCGCGGCCTCACATTTAACTTTGCACACCTCTGTTTTCAGGACTGATTAACAGGTCGTATATTTACCAATACTATTACTTGATACCTTATATTTCATTCGCTACAGTAACTACTTTGAACAATATCTCACTGAATATCTGGACAGTATTGTTGCATGAACCTGAACTTTAATCCTGCCTAATTAGTTTACTGCAGACTACAGTGTTTGTAGGATCAAACTATCTAGCTGGCAAATATTAATACAGATAGGTTAACCTAGCAAAAGTCTTATTCCGTTAACCAACCTGTAACACTATACATATTTTTTGTCATTTTCCATAATAATTGCTATAAGAAATCCTGTATGTTTCACTCACCATAGTGAACAAACAAACAAGAAATAAAATTATAACAGTATAATCCAGCCTCTAAATACAGGTATAGCACCATGGATATGACAGAAATTGCAAACCAAATTGCCACTTTAACTCAACGTATGGATTCTGTAAATTTAACTCTCAGAGAAGTGCAAACTGAAAATCAGGTGCTCAAAGATTGCCTTAGAGATATGTATACTGCTAAAACTGCACATTCAGAAGCACATCCTGAACCACAGGTGTCTTTTCCTGACAAGTTTAGTGGTAATAGAGCAATGTTTAAAGAATTTAGAAATGCTTGTCTTTTGATGTTTGAACTAAAACCCAGAACTTATAGCACTGATAGAATTAAGGTGTTGACCACTATCTCTTATTTAAGGGGTGAACCCCGTGTTTGGGCGGATAGTTTGTTTGAAAATCAGAATCCCATTCTAAACTCTTTACAGGATTTTCTAAAGGCTCTATCCTCACTATATGAAGATCTTTTTAAACAGGAATCTGCCGAATCCTCTCTCAGGGCCTTGAGACAGGGCAGACAACCTGTAGAAAATTATATATCACAATTTAAAATCTATGCAATTGAATCAAAATGGAATGAACCCAAACAAGAGAGGGCAAACACTCCAACTTCATACAAACGGCAGAATACTCCACCAGTACCCTCTAGGGATAATGAGACTCCAATGTATATTGGATTCATCAGAGGTCCTCTATCACCTGAGGAGAAAGGCAGAAGACGCACTCATCGTCTGTGTATGTACTGCGCTGCCCCTGAGCATGACCTGACAGCATGTCCGCTCTTAAAAAAGACAAAAAACGATAAGACTTCTTCAACATTTCTTAGCCTTTCACTAAACAGACCAAAACAACCACATATTTCTATGTCCTTTACTTTACAGTGGGATCTACATTGCTTAAAGATTGATGCGATTATTGATACAGGCGCTTCAGGAAATTACATTGATTGTGATTTTGTAAATAGAAATAAAATACCCTCACAAGCAAAAATGTCTCCTGTTTCTATAAATTTGGTTGATGGGTCTTCATTATCCTATGGTCCAGTAACTCTTGAAACCACTCCCTTACTTATGTGCACCTCCACAGGACATAGAGAATCTATCAGCTTTGACATTATACCTAGTCCTCTATATCCTGTTATATTAGGTCTTACTTGGTTACAAATCCATAAACCTATCTTTGACTGGCACAAATTGACTATAGACCTAACGTCTCCCTACTGCTCTCAGACTTGTTTCCCTCTCAATAACATTCTTCTCTCATCTACTTCTCAGTTGCCATCCGAATATACTGATTTCCAAGACGTATTTAACAAGACTGATGCACAGACACTTCCGCCACACAGGACCTACGACTGTCCTATAGACCTCTTACCTGGCTCCACAATACCAGTGGGTCACATATACCCCCTATCTAAACCCGAACTAGATCACCTAAAATTATATCTACAGGAAAATCTAGCAAATGGTTTTATTAGACCTTCCACCTCACCTGCTGGTGCAGGTATATTTTTTGTTAAAAACAAAGATCAGTCGCTCAGACCAATTATTGACTACAGGGAGTTAAACAAACGTACTAAGAAAAATCGCTACCCATTACCTCTCATCCCTGAATTGATAGAAAGATTGCGCACTGCCAAAGTCTTCACAAAATTGGACCTCAGGGGTGCTTACAATCTTATAAGAATGAGAGCTGGAGATGAATGGTTAACAGCTTTCAGAACTCGTTATGGCTTGTATGAATATACCGTTATGCCTTTCGGGTTATGTAACGCTCCAGCTACATTCCAATGTTTCATAAATGACATTTTTAAAGACATCTTGGACACCTTTATAGTAGTTTATCTTGACGACATCTTGATCTATTCTGATACTATACAACAACATGTGACCCACGTGAGAACAGTATTAGCAAGACTTCGTCAACATAAGTTATACGCTAAATTAGAAAAGTGTGAATTTCATTGCAGTCAAGTCACTTTCTTGGGTTACATTATCTCGAACACTGGTATTAAGATGGATGACTCTAAGATCCATGCTATCACTCAGTGGCCTACCCAAAAAAATCGCAAACAAGTACAAAGATTCCTTGGTTTTGCGAATTTCTATCGAAAGTTTATTCGTAATTTCGCCCAGACTGCTAAACCACTTACTGATTTAACAAAACACACAAACACTTTTAACTGGACATCTGACTGTCAGAGAGTCTTCCAACAGTTGAAAACTGACTTCACCACGGCACCTATTCTTAAATTCCCAGACCCAGATTTACAGTTTATTGTAGAGGTTGATGCGTCGGATTATGCTCTGGGGGCAGTGTTGTCACAGAAACAATCCCTTACTGATGTGATGCATCCTGTCGCCTATCTTTCCAGGCTCATGCTACCAGCTGAACTAAATTACCCCATAGGGGAAAAGGAATTGCTGGCCATCAAAACTGCATTTGAGCAATGGCGACATCTCTTAGAGGGAGCTTTACACCCCATTATCGTTATTACAGATCACAAAAATTTACAATATTTACAACAAAGTAGGACTCTCTCCTCCAGACAACTTCGCTGGAATCTCTATTTCTCACGTTTCAATTATCTCATCACCTACAGACCTGGTAGTCGAAACGGCAAAGCTGACGCTCTCTCCCGCAGAGACACTAGACCGCTTAATGTGGAAAACCCATCTACAGTTATACCCTCATCAAACTTTTTAGGTCTACTCGTCCATAACGATCCTCAGTTTCAGAAAGATCAAAATCAGGATTCCACAAAACCAACTCATCTTCTGCAAAGAAATCCAGATGGTTTATATTTCCATGGTAAACATCTATACATACCACCTCAGTATAGAATTTCTCTTTTACGAGCCCATCATGATTCCCCACTCACGGGACATTTAGGCATACAAAAAACTCTAGAGCTACTTAAGCGTAATTACTGGTGGCCAACTATGCTTTCCTCTGTAGAAGACTATATTTCCAAATGTGGTATTTGTGCCACGTGTAAACCATCACATCAATCTCCGATGGGACTTCTACAACCATATCCAGTTCCAGAAACCCCTTGGACTCATCTCGCAATGGATTTTATTGTCGATCTACCAAAATCTTCATCCTACACCTCCATTTTTGTAGTAGTTGATTTGCTAACAAAAATGGCACATTTCATACCAGCTATAGGAGTACCCACTGCATAACAAACTTGCGACTTGTTTATTAGGAATGTTGTTAGATTACATGGGTTGCCTATGGTACTCCTTTCGGACAGAGGATCACAATTCACCTCTCGGTTTTGGAGACATTTATGTAATACTCTACAAGTAACTCAAAAGCTCACAACTTCATATCATCCACAAACGAATGGACAGGCAGAGCGCACCAATCAGTGGTTGGAGCAGTACCTCCGCTGTTTTTGCTCCAACCAACAGGATCAATGGGCTGACCATCTCGCTCTGGCAGAATTCGCCTACAACAACGCTAAGAATTCTTCAACTGGCTTTAGCCCTTTCTTTCTCAACCATGGACTCCATCCCAGAATCAGCTTCCTCCCTTATGCACCATCTCCGTGTCCTAAAGTCAACGACACTGTGAATGACATCTCCCAGACCTTGTCTGTTGCTCGAGACAACATAAAACATGCACAAGCCTCCCATAAACGTTATTATGACTTGCGGCATAAGCCTCAACCTGTCTACCAGGTTGGACAACTAGTCTGGTTGTCAACTAAGAATTTGCGCTTACATACACCCTCCAAGAAAATGAGTAAGCTATTTATAGGTCCTTTTACTATAATTGCCGTTAGGAATCCAGCTACTGTCACTTTACAACTGCCTCACTCATATAAGATACACCCGACTTTCCATGTCTCCTTGGTTAAACCCTGTCTTTCCGACAGATTTACCGTGGATTCTGTTACCCATGTTCTTTCCCAGGATTTAGAATATGAGATAGAGGCTATTCTTGACTCCAGGCGGCGAAGGGGTGTTTTGGAATATCTAGTACAATGGAAAGGGTATGATCATTCTGAAGATTCATGGGAACCTGCTACTTCAGTTTCGGCCCCCAGGTGTGTTTCTCTTTTCCACCGTAGAAATCCGGAAAGACCTTGTCCTTAGAACCCTCGCTGTGGGTGTTCTTGGGGGGGGGGTATGTCAGATCCTTCCTTTTTTCTCTGCTCACTGCCCCTTTAATGAATTCACCTGCCTATTTAAGACACACCTTTGCCTCTCTTCTATGCTGGATTATCTGCAATTCTCACCCAAGTGTGTGTGAAACTGAGCCAATCCGGCTCCACCTATTTTCCCCAGCATCTCAGAGCGGCACTCTCGCTCTCGCTACTGACCGCAGCTTCTACTTTCAGCTCGTCTCAGACCAGTATCGGCTGCTTACTGCTGACGTCATCAGCTACCGCCTGGAGGCATTCTCACACAGCTCCACGCTGCAAGCCGCAACCTTCCGCGGCCTCACATTTAACTTTGCACACCTCTGTTTTCAGGACTGATTAACAGGTCATATATTTACCAATACTATTACTTGATACCTTATATTTCATTCGCTACAGTAACTACTTTGAACAATATCTCACTGAATATCTGGACAGTATTGTTGCATGAACCTGAACTTTAATCCTGTCTAATTAGTTTACTGCAGACTACAGTGTTTGTAGGATCAAACTATCTAGCTGGCAAATATTAATACAGATAGGTTAACCTAGCAAAAGTCTTATTCCGTTAACCAACCTGTAACACTATACATATTTTTTGTCATTTTCCATAATAATTGCTATAAGAAATCCTGTATGTTTCACTCACCATAGTGAACAAACAAACAAGAAATAAAATTATAACAACTCCACATTAGTCTCTTCAGTAGGGCAGTGGTGGCTTTAAAGCAGTTAGGAACTTGTGAGGTGAGCCTCACTGCGTTTTCCTAACAGGTCGCTGCCCTAGTTTAGAAAGCCAGAGTAGGTTTACTCTGTTCTTTAGTCTTTCCACACCTTGTGAGCTGTCCTCCTGCCGGACAGCTGGAAGCGCAGGTAAGTGCCTTTTGTTTTCTGGTGCTAGGAGGCTGGCACTGAAGAGGTTAAGGAAAAAACTCTTAGATCTGCATTTGTTTTTTGGGACACACAAATCCTTAATGGAGGATTGGTTTGGCAGTGAGCAGGCACTTTATTGTATGTGACTTGGGAAATTTAAGGGGTTAACCCTCCTTGGTGGCTGAAACATTTAGGATTATTTCCTTTAATGAAATCTTTCAGGGGGTATTTTTTTTCTCTCTGTGTTAAACAAGCTTGTTTTTTTCATTTTGCCTAATTTTGTCTTCCCTGAAGCTTCTTGTTGCGTTCACAAGTCCTTCTGATTCTGCTTCAGTCTGTCTAAGCGGTGGCAGAGGTTGGAAGCAACTGTAAGACCGGTGTCGTACTCCTTGTTGAGAATATCGGAGGGGGCTGGTAGGCACCTCAGTGCAAGCTGAGAGGTAGAGGCGCATTTTATAGCGTTATTTAAGGTGAAATTTATATACACAAGCAGGAACTCTCCTGTGTGTTTTCGGGATTTTTGCTCTAAGCTGAGGGCGTGGGTTGTCTGTGAAAAAAGTTTTCCCACTTTGCTGATTTCTTAAAGAGACAGTACATAAAAAAATGTGTTTATATTTTGCAACTCTTTTCCTAAACATGGAAGAGGAATTTGTTCCCATGAACATGTGTCTATTATGCTTAGATAATCAACTTGTACCTCCCTTGCAATTTTGTTCCTTACGCATAGAGCGGACTCTAAAGCATAAGGATAAACTTTTTGTTTCTGAGCCAACCATTTCTCAGAATGAGGCTGTTCAGGCAATGCCTCAAATGTCCCAATCCTTAATGGCGTCACATATAGTGCCCTGCGGTTCCTCTCAATTTCCTGGAAGAGTTTATTTGCCTGCAGACATTGCTGCCCAGGTATCTTCAGCGGTGTCTGAGGCCTTATCTGCCATTCCCTTACTAAGTGGAAAGCGCAAGAAGAACTTTAGAGGATCAGATGTTAAGGTTTCTGCTCCTATATCTGCTACTCAGATAGCCCTCTCTCATAAGTCGGATGAGGAGGATACGTCAGTAGCTTCTGAAGGTGAAATCTCAGATTCGGACAATATAATTCCTTCATCTGATGCTGAAGTATTATCCTTCAGATTTAAAGGGACTCTGAACCCAATTTTTTTTCTTTTGTGATTCAGATAGAGCATGCAATTTTAAGCAACTTTCTAATTTACTCCTATTATCAATTCTTCTTCGTTCTTTTGCTATCTTTATTTGAAAAAGAAGGCATCTAAGCTTTTTTGGTTTAGACCTCTGGACAGCACTTTTTTATTGGTGGATGAATTTATCCACAAATCAGCAAGGACAACCCAGGTTGTTTACCAAAAATGGGCCGGCATCTAAACTTACATTCTTGCATTTCCAATAAAGATACCGAGAGAATTAAGAAAATTTGATAGTAGGAGTAAATTTAGAAAGTTGCTTAAAATGTCATGCTCTATCTGAATCACGAAACAAAAAAATTGGGTTCAGTGTCCCTTTAAGCTTGAACACCTTTGTGTATTGTTAAAGGGGGTTTTAGCTAGTTTGGACGACTCTGACCTGCCTGTCATTGTCAACCCTAAGAAATCAAGTCAACTTAATAAATACTTTGATGTCCCTTCCGCTGTAGAAGTATTTCCTGTTCCAGACCGTGCAACGGAGATTATTGCGCAGGAATGGGTGAAGCCAGGGATTCTATTTTCCCTGTCTCTTGGTTTTAAAAAGTTCTTTCCTGTTGCTGACTCCATTAAGGACGCATGGCGGAAGGTGCCTAAAGTAGACGGGACCATTTCTACTCTGGCTAAGAGGGCTACTATTCCTATAGAGGATAGCTGATCTTTTAAAGATCCTATGGACAAAAAGCTGGAGACTTATTTGAAGATGATGTATGTTCATCAGGGCCTTCAGTGGCAACCGGCAGTTTGTATGGCCTCGGTGTCCAGTGCGGCATCTTACTGGTTGGATGCTCTGTCTGAGTCTCTTCAGGTTGAGACTCCTTTGGAGGAAATCCAAAATAGGATTAAGGCTCTCAAATTAGCAAATTCCTTTATTTCTGATGCCACCATGCTAAGTAATTAAGCTAGGAGCCAAGATTTCTGGCTTCGCTGTGCTTTCTTGCAGGGCTTTGTGGCTGAAATCATGGTCAGCGGATGTTACCTCTAAGTCCAATCTTTTAGCGCTTCCTTATAAGGGCAAGACCTTGTTGTGCCCTGGTTTGGCAGACATTACTTGTGGGAAAGGGTCTTTTCTACCATAAGACAAGAAAAATAGATCTAAAAGATGTCAAAGTAATTCCTCTCCCTCTTCTAAGCAGGAACACTCCAAGTTGTCTTGGAAACCCAATCAGTCTTGGAACAAGGGAAAGTATTTTAAGAAGCCCTCAGCTGAGTCTATGTCAGCATGACGAGGGTGCATCCGGTCCGGTACTGGACCAAGTGGGGGCAGACTTTCTCTGCTTTATCCAGCTTGGGTACAAGATATTTCAGATCCTTGGGCTGTGGACATAGTGTTTCAGGGTTACAAGATAGAATTCAAGATTTTTCCTCCCAGGGGCAGGTTTCTTCTCTCAAGATTATCTGCAGACCAGATAAAAAGAGAGGCATTCTTGAATTGCGTTCAGGACCTTTCTTCCCTGGAAGTAATAGTTCCTGTCCCAGAAAGGTAACAGGGTCTGGGGTTCTATTCCAATCTGTTTGTGTTTCCCCCCAAAAAAGGGAAACTTTTCGTCCTATTTTAGACCTAAAGTGTCTAAACAAGTTTCTCAGGGTACCATCCTTCAAAATGTAGTTTATTCGTTCCATTCTCTCCTTGGTACAAGAGGGTCAGTTTATGATGAACATAGACCTAAAGGATGTGTATCTTCATGTTCCCATTCACAGGGATCATCACAAGTACCTGAGATTCGCCTTTCTAGACAAACACTTCCAGTTTGTTGCTCTTCTGCTTGGCCTTGCAACAGCTCCCATAATATTTTCAAAGGTTCTGCGGGCTCTTTTGGCAGTGATCAGGACTCGGGGAATTGCAGTGGCGTCATACCTGGACGACATATTGGCTCCATCTTTTCAACAAGCAAACTCTCTTACAGAGATCTTGTTGTCTTTTCTGCGTTCCCACGGATGGAAAGGGAATCTGGAAAAGAGTTCCCTTGTTCCAGCTACAAGGGTGGTTTTCCTAGGGACCATAATAGATTCCCTGTCTATGAATTTTTTTCTGACGGAGGTCAGAAAAAAAAAAAATTCTTATTCCACTAGGGCTGTGGATTTGCAAGGCTGCAACTTGGTCCTCTCTCTGCATACTTTTTCCAATTTTTTCAAATTTGATACATTTGCCTCTGCTGTGCCTTCTTTTGGCATAAAGGTTCTTCAAGCGGTGGTGCCTTCTGTTTAGGTCTGCCTGTCTTGTTTTCCCTTCCTTATCATCTGTGTCCTCTAGCTTGGGTATTGGTTCCCAACAGTAATTGATGATGTTGTGGACTCACCATATCTTAAAAAGAAAACAAAATGTAGGCTTACCTGATAAATGTATTTCTTTCCGGATATGGTGAGTCCACGACCCCACCCTTAAATTTAAGACAGTTATTTTTGAATAAACATTATGCACCTCTACACCTTTGTGTTATTCCTTTTCCATTTCCCTTTGGTCGATTGACTGGGGATTGTGGGTAGGGGAGTGACACTTAACAGCTTTGCTGTGGTGCTCTTTGCCTCCTACTGCTGGCCAACAGTAATTGATGACGTCGTGGACTCGCGATTTCGCTAAACTTGTAATAAGATCACATTTGAAAGTGCAAACGATCACCAAAAACCTTTGCAAAATTGTTTGCCCTCCACTTGTGATCTAGCCCTATATGTTTACTAACTTTGTCATAGAACCTTATTAAATTAGTATGACATGATCTATTTCTCATAAAACAATTCTGATATGTATTTATAATCTTGTTTACACAATTATAATCATGAATATAATCCCTTAGAATTCCTAAAAGTATCTTCCCCAGTTCTGATGTCAGACTAACTGGTCTATAGCTTCCTGGATCAGCCCTTGCTTACCTTTTTAAAAAGTGTCTTTACGAGTAGAGGTTTGGCTATAACAGTGCTAATTTCACTTAAAAACCCTTTGAGTGTATTCCATCTGGACATGGAGTTTTATTTACATTAATATAATTAATATTTTTCCTGATATCATCTAGAGATAGCCCAGTTATTGGTAAGGGCTTGTAAGTTCTAGGTTGTTTCAGTGTATCTTCCATTGGTTACTCTTGTGTGTATACTTAAAAGAAAATAACTGGTTTAGTACCTGGGCCTTTTGCCTATCACTGTTAATCATGTTACCCTTTTCATATTTCAATGTATTTATATTTTCATGCTTAGATTTTTTTGGCAGTTATATACTTAAAAGAAAATGTTTAGGGTTTGACTTTAAAATTAATATTTCATTTTCTAATTTTGGCTAATTTGAATGCTTTTTGCATGCTTTGTTACATTCCTTATGTATAAATACACACACTCATATTTTGACCAATAAAAAGAATATATATACTGTATATATATATATATATATATATATATATATATATATATATATATATATATATATATATACACACACACACCACACATTGGAGCCTGGAGCCCTTCCCAGTCAAACACTTTGCCATATACACTATTATTAAATAGTGTATCTATGAGTGTAATAGTTCATTTTAATGTTTCTTTCGTAAGGGGGTTTAGTGAGAGTCCACGAGTTCATTACTTCTGGGATTTAACTCTTGGCCACTAGGAGGAGCAAAGATTTCCAAAAACTCCAAGAGTATTCTATCCCTCTCACCTCACTGATTAGCCAGTTCCTCTGACTGATTTGAGGCCCATGCACAGAGCTGCTACGCTACTGTAATACAGAGAGTATAATGGAGTATAGGTAAAGGGACAATTACTCACGGTGAAGGCTTTAAGTCACAAGCCTGCCACAGATGTCGCAGGGACCAGTACCCTAGCCTCCTCCTATTGGGTTGTCAAGATGCTCCTTATAGTAATCATCTGCTGTGACATACACAGCACTGTATGGACTTTCTACTGGAGACAGTCATGCTGCAGAGGTAAGGCCAGTAGATTGGGTGCATCATAGGTGAGTACTACATTCACTATTTGCACCCACTTCAGCACACAGGCTATTGCTATTGGCAGGTTCACTGTGTCTTTGTACATCATAATCAGAGGGACAAGGTTTGTCAGTTCCACCACATTTATATTGAGACTATAGGAATGTTCATACAGGTCAATTGCAGTCTACGGAGTTTACAGGTATCCAATGACAGCATTTTGTGCCACTTATAGTTCATAATTTTCACCCCCTTTTCATTGTACAATTACATTTTATGACAATGTGTGTACTTCTTTATGGGTATGTGTCTCTTTAAAGTGAAAGTAAACTTAGCCGGTTTGCGATCCTCAGTAGCAGTCTTTGTGCCAAAATAATATGAGTTTCATTCATCGTTTTTTGAGTATTTAACTTTAAACAAAGTTATCGCCGGAAATTATTGATTTCTTATACTATCTGTATTCAACCCGTTTTTTCCTTGTTTTTTTTTTCGGTTCTGGTCACGTTTTTTAATTACCCAATTGAATATCTGGCCGTTAGGCGGCCGACAAGCTACGTCATCCTACCTTTTCTTCTTCTGCGCATGCACAATTTTTTCTTCCGCATTATGAGTTTAGGCGCACGCTCCCGTTTTGCGCATGCACATTATATTTTGCACAGACCAAATATAACACGTCATCTGTTTTGACTAAGGCTCATATGTGAAAACGGGTCACTGTTAGTAAAAATGCGGCCGCTCTATTTCACAAATAACATAGTACTGAATGTATACATTATTGTTATTCATTGAGTACTATTTTTCAAGCGATAGTAACGCATGCACATTGTATAGCGGTATTGCCACGGAGCGCATGCGCATTAGACTGTGAGAAGAGGCTTTGAGCATGTGCATTAGAAAGGGACTTCGTGCACGAGCACGAGAGATACGTAATAGAGCGGGTGGGACCTCTCAATACATCACATTGTTAAAATAGAGGAAGTAGAGGGTGGGAGGAGTACGCCCAGTAACAGTAAGAAAAAATATATTGATTAAAAATACAATTATGTAAAAATATATAATAAAAAAGTTAGCGATCGTATTGCTGTCAGTATTCTGTAAGGATGGATGAATTCTGGAGCTATTAACTTTACTTTCACTTTAAGAAGCCAGTTTTCAGCATTCCACATAGCATGCTCTTTATTCAGCTCCTTTCAACTGAGGGCTATCGATTCATGCTCCTATCATTTTTTTTAACAGCGCTGTGTGTACTCTTAGTCGGTGGCTAAATAAGGCTGGAGCAGTTAGCAGTACAGGGTTTAACTTCTTTGCATCATTTCTTCCTGCTGAGCACGCTATTGCTGGAAGCTGTCACATACACTTTTCTTTCTCATCTGTGGCCGGCATTTTGTTACTCATGACAAACGTCTTCATTTCCTTGTATACCTATTGCATTTTTGGTCTTTACAGGGACCCTGAAATTTCTTTCAACATTCCATTAAAATTGTGGTGTTAACATTACTGTATTTTACATTTTTGTGTAAGTTAGTTTTGCCTGTCTAAACCTTTGTCATTTATCATGGAGCAATTAACTGTCTCTAATGCTGCAACCTATATTTCTTTTTTAGATGTTAGAGCTTCTGATGCTACATTTTAGTGTAATGGGCAATTTGCAGTGTTTTTTCCTCCAGCTTAATTGTGCAATTCTTGCATGGATAACTTGTATGCTAACACTTCTAATCCTGTCTCTGCCTCTAAAGGTATCTGCCCTCCCTCTGTTTGCTCTATACAAAGAAGCTTGTCAGATTTGCTCCAGGTTTTAAAGATTTAGTACGATCCACTGTCTTTGAAATTTTGGCGGCTATGTTCTCGATCTAGACCACCTAAAGATATTTTGCTGAGTAATAAAAATAGGAGAGGTTCTAGATCTAATTTTCAAGCCTACTCCTAAATTTTCCTGGAAGCCATTTTCCATTGGGAATAAATCTAAGCAAGCAAAGAAGCCCTCCTCTGTACAGCCCCCTAGTCTCTTCTGGTAGGGTGTAACTTTTTCAGAAGATCTGGGGTCAGTCCAATCGAGACCCTGGGTTCTAAATATTGCGTTTAGGGATACAGAATGAGATTTAGATCACGAACTCCCGGGGGAAGGTTTCTTATGTCCAAAATGTCAAAGAACCTGTTAAAGGCTCAAGCCTTTTTCCTATGTATTTGAGATCTTGAACTAGTGGGAGTGATACATCCTGCTTCTTTGGAGGAACGAGGACAAAGGTTTTATTCTAATCTGTTTATTGTTCCCAAAAAAGAGGGTATGTTCAGACCTAATCTGGATATCAAGTTCTTGAACAAATTTCAGAGTCATCCCTCAGAGTCAACATGGTCATCCATACATGCTTACACTAAATTCTACCACTTTGATCTTTTTGCTTCTTTGGAAGCTGCTTTTGGTAGGAAAGTCTACCAGGCAGCAGTGTCTGGAAATAAGTTGCCTGCCTTTACAAAATTTCTGCCCTGCTCTCATTACTCGTGAACTCAACAGTTTGGATATTAGTCTCCCAAAAGTAATGAAGTCACTGACTCTAACCACCTTATGAAACAAATAATAAAAAAATGTATGCTTACCTGATAAATTAATTTCTTTTGAGGCGGTGAGAGTTTATGAGGCCCATCCCACTTTTTTTGTAATTTTTGGTGGCAGTTCTATATTTGCAACTCATATCTCTGTTTCTGTCCTTTTCTAACTTATTTTCTATTTCTTCTTCTTGGCTACACGTTAAAGTGGCTAATCAGTGAAGTGGGAGGGTAGAACACTCTTGGAGTTTTGGGAAATCTTTGCCTCCTCCTAGTGGCCTGAAGTTGAATCCCAGATGTAATGAACTTGTGGACTCTCACCACCTGAAAAGAAATTAATTTATCAGATAAGCATACTTTTTTTTCGTGAAAAATTTTTGTTTTTTTTAACCCTTACAGTTTACATCAGCTAAATATTCTACTGCAGTTTCGACTTTCGTTCGAGCAGAAACTGTAACTTTCAACTTGTAATACCAGTTCTATTAAGCATGTTTGCATTATTCATGGAAAGTATAGGTTGTGCTAGAGCGATGCCGGCCACAATAACCCATCTATGGTAAATGTAATTTACCATGGACTTGTAATATCAAGTTGTACACTAAAGTTATCGTGGTCCAATTATACTGCTTATTGAGACCTATGCTATCATTAGCATGCCACTTGTAATCTGGGCCTATACATTTAGCCCCTTGTATTGTGATGTTTATTATTTATAACAATCATTAAAAAAAAGATCCATTATGTTAAGAATATTTGTTATGAATATATACGTATATATATATATATATATATATATATATATATATCACTTCTGTTCAGCAATTATTTTTTAATTTTAGGCTAAAGGAAATCTTTAAAACAACACAAATAACTGACAAATTGCAATAAAAATCAAAGTTCTCTGTTAACAATACAAATGAGTAAAAAATCTAATCTCATAAACTGCCAGAATTTCCTATAAATATATCCTTGTCCTCAGATTACTTTAAACCCCATTCAACGTAATTCTGTTCTAAGTTATTTTTGATAGGTATAATTGAAAGCACATTTGCAGATTTTAATTTTGAAAGACATTTGTTTTGTGAACTCATTTTTGAGAGCTGTAGCTGAAAACTATGGGAACGTGGCTGCGAGCTATGCAGTTGTGTAGATAGAGAGATTAGTCAAATAGCTCAGGACACAAGCTATACTGAATGACATGCTGTACAAGAGATTATATAGGTTACACAAGTGCTTGGGCAGCTGCAAGTATGTGGTGACAAAAATCTTTATATACTGCTGTACATAATATGTCATATTTAAATGATTTACAAAATGACAATAGTACTTACACGTTAGTAAACTTTTTTTGTGTTTTTATTGTCTAATGTGCTAAAGTTTGGGCAGTGCTGAATGCTCAGTAAAACTAGCAGAATTTTGGGCTGTTGTCTTTGTATTTGTTCATTTTTGTATTACAATGTATCATTGCTTGTATTGAATACATATAAAAGACAATTACTTTATTGTATTAAAAAATACAGCTTTGAGTGAGAATGTGAATATGCTTTTGTAAGTTTCATGGAATGCGTAATGTGCTATGTGTACAAATATGTTTCTTGCACAAAATTAATCTTTGCTCTTAGTTTAAAGGGATATGAAACCCAATTTTTTTTTCATGATTCAGATAGAGCATGCAATTTTAATCAACTTTCTAATTTACTTCTATTATCAAATTTTCTTTGTTCTCTTAGTATCTTTATTTGAAAAGCAGGAATGTAAGCTTAGGAGCCGGGCCATTTTTGGTTCAGCACCTGGGACGCGTTTGCTGATTGGTGGCTAGATGCCGATAAGAAGCAGTAGTCTGATCCAATATGTCATTTGCTTGTTTACTTATGGAAATTTAGAATGTACTAATCTTAGGGATAATCGTATGCTTATCCCAGTGATTTTACTGTATTTGTACCTACTACTGCTTTACCTGTAAATAGGTTTGCCAAATGTCCAGCATTAAAGTGGATAGTTTAGTATTCCAAACAGTCGTAAAGCACAGTTAAAGGGACACTAAAGCCAAATTTTTTTATTTTATGATTCAGATAGACCATGCAATTTTAAGCAACTTTATAATTTACTTCTATTATTAATTTTTCTTCATTCTCTTCTTGGTATCTTTATTTGCTAAAGCAGGAATGAAAGCTTAGAAGTCAGTAGTATAGCATACTGCCTAAATAACCAAAAGTTACTAACAAAAATATTTGTATTGCAATAAAATGAATACCACATGCGAGGCCCATAGGAGGCCGAAACGATTGTCTGGGGTTGTCATGTTCCTTGCTCAGAGGAGAATTGCCTGGTATTTCGGGGCTGGACTGACCTTACTTGGCGGGATCAGACTGATATACTTCAGGAAAGTTTTCCTTTGTGAAAAGCACACTGGTCTAAAAGAGGCTGCTTCCGAGTGGTAAATCGCCATAGAACTAGCTGATGAGCTGTTGTTCGTTCCTGGTAGAGCGCTTCTCTCTTCGTATGTAAAAAAACAAAAAAAACCTTTTTCTCAAATGTTGGATTTCTCACTGGAATTTTTTTACACGCAACCTGTAGTTCTACAATCTTCTTTATGATGTCCTGAGTTCAGGACTGTTTGTGTTGTTTAATGGTTTTGGTAACTAGATGGCCACTAATTGCAGATGTGTATCACATTTTTGCATGCAAGAGAATTGTCATACACATTAAGGTAAGGAGTTAATTACTCATTTTGTATGGCATAACTGCCCTAATTTATTAAAAATTGACAAACAAAACTTTATATATTTAGACAAACCAAGGCATTGATCTAGGCTACATTTTTGCATTTCTTTCCACTAGTTGGATGAATTTTAAATGTGATCATATGAAAAAAATAACATCATTAACTGTGTTAAAAGCCAAATGTTATAATATAAAGAAAATAATTATCTTTTTCAAAAAAATGTATGCACGCAATCTGGGCAGACATAGCACAATGGTTTTAAAATCAAAGTCTTTATGATGTCCTGTGTTCAGGAATACCAGACATGTATGGGTTTATCATTGGTTTTGGTAATTACAAGTGTTCTCAATGCAGCTGTGCATCACAGTTCTGAAAGAAATTTTTTGATAAGTTCAGTCACTTACTTGGTTAATGGCCCATTTGGTATGGCATAGCTGACGAAATTCCCAGAACTGGCCAACAAAACAATATATATTTTTAAAGTAGACAACCCAAGGTTTGACACACAAATGGACAGTGGCACTACTCAGGCTTTTCCTAGTAATGTGTAGTAATTAGTGATGTCGCAAACCTAAAAATTTGGGTTCGCAAACGGCGAAAGCAAACTTCTGCAAAAGTTTGCGAACCGGGCGAACCGCCATAGACTTCAATAGGCAGGCAAATTTTAAAACCCACAGGGACTCTTTCTGGCCACAATAGTGATGGAAAAGTTGTTTCAAGGGGACTAACACCTGGACTGTGGCATGCCGGAGGGGGATCCATGGCAAAACTCCCATGGAAAATTACATTGTTGATGCAGAGTCTGGTTTTAATCCATAGAGGGCATAAATCACCTAACATTCCTAAATTGTTTGGAATAACGTGCTTTAAAACATCAGGTATGATGTTGTATCGATCAGGTAGTGTAAGGGTTCACAGTGCGCAGTGTAGGTGATATACCTGCCCTGACCATGCTTTGCAGACCAGGTATCAGTGGTCAGATGGACCCTTGCCCCAACACTGTGTGCCAGACATGCCATTATAGCAGACTTATATGGCTTTGGCGTTGCTTTTTGGCAATTAGAAGGCTGCTAAATGCCACTGCGCACCACACGTGTTTTATGCCCAGCAGTGAAGGGGTTAATTAGGGAGCATGTAGGCAGCTTGTAGAGTTAATTTTAGCTTAAGTGTAGTGTAGTAGACAACCCAAAGTATTGATCTAGGCCCATTTTGGTATATTTAATGCCACCATTTCATCGCCAAATGCGATCAAATTTAAAAAAAACTTAATTTTTTTTGCAATTTTAGGTGTCTCACTGAAATTATTTACAAACAGCTTGTGCAATTATGGCACAAATGGTTGTAAATGCTTCTCTGGGATCCCCTTTGTTCATAAATAGCAGACATATATGACTTTGGCGTTGCTTTCTGGTAATTAGAAGGCCGCTAAATGCTGCTGCGCATCACACGTGTATTATGGCTGGCAGTGAAGGGGTTAATTAGGTAGTTTGTAGGGAGCTTGCAGTGTTAATTTTAGCTTTAGTGTAGAGATCAGCCTCCCACCTGACACATCAGACCCCCTGATCCCTCCCAAACAGCTCCCTTTCCTCCCCCACCCCACAATTGTCCCTGCCATCTTAAGTACTGGCAGAAAGTCTGCAAGTACTAAAATAAAAGTTTTTAGTTTTTTTTAGCATATTTACATATGCTGTGGTGTAGCATCCCCCCTTAGCCCCCAACCTCCCTGATCCCCCCAAAACAGCTCTCTAACCCTACCCATCTGCCTTATTGGCGGCCATCTTGGGTACTGGCAGCTGTCTGCTATTATTTCACAGTAAAAAAAGTGTTGTTTTTTTTAAATGTACACTACTGTTACACCATTTATGAGTGGTGGCACTGGGCAAGTGGGCACAGTATACGCTGTGAGCCTGACACACACGCTGGCAGGCAGGCAGGCAACTGCAATTAGATTACACAGGAAAAAAAAAAAGCAGACTGATGTTCTAGCCCTAAAAAGGGCTTTTTGGGGTGCTGTCCTTACAGCAGAGATCAGATGAGTCCTTCAGGACTGTAGTGGACACTGAATACACTAGCCTAGCTATCGATTTCCCTATTAAATCAGCAGCAGCTACACTGTCCCTCCTCTCACTAAGAATGCAGCTTCCAAATGAATCTAAAATGGATGCTGTCCAGGAGGTGGGAGGGTCTGGGAGGGAGGGTCTGCTGCTGATTGGCTGTAATGTGTCTTCTGACTGTGAGGTACAGGGTCAAAGTTTACTCAATGATGACGAATAGGGGGCGGATCGAACATCGCATATGTTCGCCGTCCGCGGCGAACGCGAACATGCTATGTTCGCCAGCGAACTATTTGCGACATCACTAGTAGGAATACGTTCTACATAATGTGAAGTTGATCATTAATCTTATAAAGGAAATGGTGCTCATGCATATAATAATGATTGATTACAAAAAATACCACTTTTTTGTAATCAACCCAAGGTATCAATCTAAGCTTATTTGTGGCATTTCATGCCACCAGTTGGCCATAAAAAAATATATGCCAATGTATTATTGCTTGTATTGAATACATATAAAAGAAAATTACTTTATTGTATTAAAAAATACAGCTTGTGTGAGAAAGTGAATATGCTTATGTATGTATTTGTATAAGTATCAAGGAAGTCCCTGGCCAGAAGATTTAAAGATATGCCAGTTAGATATGCAGTGGGTATTAAAAAGAATCCCCCCCCCCCCCTAAAAAATAAACACATTTTGTTGCTTGGCAGACTGAAATAAAGATAGTCAAAGTTTTTGTTTATCCAGTTGTAATTACTCAGTGCAACTTATAACATCCAAGTGAAAGATAAAACACAAACATGTCAGGCAAAAATAAAGACAATTCAAAAACAGAATCACTGAGTTGCAAAAAGGATCACCCCCTTGTGTCAGTATTTTGTTGAACCACATTTTGCTTTGATTACAGCCTTTAGTCTGTTGGAATATGTCTATACTAACTTTGCACATCTAGACTGTGCAATATTTGCCCACTCTTCTTTGCAGAACTGCTCCAGTTCTGTTACAATTGATGGTGACCGTTTGTGGACTGCAGTCTTCAAGTCATGCCACCGATATTCAATGGGGTTTAAGTCTAGGCTCTGACTAGGCCATACAAGGACATTTACCTTTTTCTCCTTCAACCACTGTGTGATGATTTTTGCTGTGTGCTTTGGGTCATTGTCATGTTGGAAGGTAAACCTTCCCATTGACAACTTCCTGGCAAAGGGCAGCAGATTTTCCTCAAGAATTTGATGGTATTTTGCCCCATTCATTATTCCTTCTATCCTGACAAGTGCTCCAGTGCCTGCTGCAGAGAAACAACCCCATAACAGGATATTACCACCTCCATGCTTTACTATAGGTATGATGTTATTTGGATGGTGAGCTGTATTGGATTTCCCCCTTACATATCGTTTGGTGTTGAGGCCAAATAATTAAATTTTAGTCTAATCTGACCATAACACATTTTTCCATGTGGCCTCAGAATCTCCTAGGTGTGTTATGGCAAAGCTCGTAACTGCATGTGGCCTTTTTTGAGGAGTGGCTTTTTTTTGCAACCCTCCCATACAAGCCACATTTGTGGAGAAATTGTGCTATTGTTGTCACATGCACACAATGACCACTCTTTGTCATAAATTCCTGCAACTGCTTCAGAGTAGCTGTGGGTCTCTTGGTAGCCTCTCTGCCCAATTTCCTCCTGGCTCTTTCATCCAGTTTGGAGCGACCTCCTGATCCAGACAGGGTCTGTGTTGTACCAAATACCTTCCACTTCTTAATAATAGACTTCACTGTGCCTCTAGGCATTAATAAAGCCTTTGATATTTTCTTGTATCCATCTTCTGACTTGGGCCTGTCCACAACATTTTTCCGGAGATCTTTCGACAGTGCCTTGCCACCCATAGTTGATTGTTTGCTTCAGTTGCACTACTAGGGGCTGAGATGCTCCAGGAAAGCTCTTTTCATGCTGAACTAATCAATATGCCCACAGCTGATCACAGTTGAAGGTCAAATAACTTTGTGTGTGCCGTTGAGAAGGTGATTAGCTACACCCTATTGAGTTTACAAGTAATTTTAGGGGTGATTTTTTTTTTAATTTGTCTTTATTTTTGCCTGACATGTTGGTGTTTATATCTTTCACTTGGATGTTCTAATCAGCATTGAGTAATTACAACTGGATAAACAAAAATTGTGTTTGTCGTTATTTCAGGCTGCAAAGAAACAAAATGTGATTATTTTCAAGGGGGGTGATTCTTTTCAATACCCACTGTAAATCATCACCTACTGAAGCTAGCATTTGCATATCTTGCCCAGAATTATCTGGTTAACTTTTACTGTGGATTTCATAAATATTCATCTTCCGTGTCTTTGGACGTTTTAGTATGTAATTTTGAACAGAGGCCCCATTCTATCCATAAGAAGACCCTCTGCTTGGCTTTTTCATGAACTAAATCTGAAAATGTATAGGGGAAGTCTGGATGCTTTTTGGGAAATTTTACCTATTTTAGGGTTTTAGCTCAACATATCATAGAAATTGTGTATGTGTACTGCTGTAGAAGGTATCATAGCTTCTTAGGCTATAAGTTATTTGGTTCTGTAATTCTCGTGTTTAGGCACTAAACACCACTTTTTTGTGTGCATACTTGTATGGTATAGAATGCAGAAATAAGCAGTTCTGGGAGTCCAGACATTTGGCCACCTTCCATGCTTGGGCCATGGTGCTGGAATCGTATCAAGGAAATCTATAAAAAGCCATTTGCAAGATTAAGCCTTTGATTTGTTGTTTTTACAGTTCATCTGAGCCAGACAATGACATAGTGCTATGAACAGCAAAGCTACACCTTTTATGTGGATTTGTCATTTCATCATGCTGGTTAGTAAAGTCAGTGCTGGGCATGGCTTCCTGCCACATGTTTGAACAGCTTGTTTTCCCTATACTCATCTGATGTTGACAAGATGCTGTAGGTATTTATACTTCAGCAAAATCAAACCACAATGATGCCTAAACCAGTGCTGAAAGGAAATACCCTAAATGTTCCTGCTTCAATATATTTTATTCAACTTTCAGACTGCAGCTAGATACTATAATAGGTATGTTACTAAAATAGTTATGTTAAATGTTTCATTTTCTGGGCCAAAAACATTGTATTTGGAAGTCATGTGATTATAGTTTAAATACAGTTAGAAGCATTTTCTGATATTCCTGTGTTTGCAAAAATGCTTCTGTAAAAGGTTTTCAGAAAAATAATGCTAACTTTCAATATGCACAAGACCTTCTGTAGCATTTATGCATATGCACTTGCCTCTTTTTATATGTATACTAGTCCTATTTTTTGTAGTACAGCGGTCCCACCCCTTGCTCTCTCTCTCCCCTCTCTCTTTTGCTCTCTCTCTCTCTCCCCCCTCTCTTATGCGCTCTCTCTCCCCTCTCTCTTTTGCTCTCTCTCCCCCCCTCTCTTTCTCTTCCCCCCTCTCTTTCTCTTTCTCTCCCCCTCTCTTTTGCTCTCTCTCCCCCTCTCTTGCTCTCCCTCCCTCCTCTATTTTGCTCTCTCCCTCTCTCGCTCTCTCTCTCTCCCCCTCTCTTGCTCTCTCTCTCCCCCTCTCTTGCTCTCTCTCTCCCCCTCTCTTGCTATCTCTCTTCCCCCTTTCTTGCTCTCTCTCTTCCCCTTTTCTTTTAATCTCTTTCTACACTCTTTTTTTTGTTCTCTCCCTCTCTTTTGCTCTCTTTCTCCCCCTTTTTTTTGCTCTCGCTCTCCCCATCTCTTTCCTTCTTAATATAAGTAAGAGTCCACAGCATCATTCCTTACTGTTGGGAAATACTGAACCTGGCCACCAGGAGGAGGCAAAGAAACCCCACCCAAAGGCTTAAATACCTCTCCCACTTCCCCCATCCCCCAGTCATTCTTTGCCTTTCGTAACAGGAGGTTTGCAGAGAAGTATTAGAAGATTTCGGAGTAGTTCATTAAGAGGGGTATCTGCCCTTCGATATGGGACTGGAGTTTTAAGTAGTCTTGTCAGCCCCTCAGTGAGAGCATTGATGAAAGTTAGAATCTGGAGATGCAGGGAGAGTCTTTCTGCGAACCCATCCAGACTGCCATCTAACAGCTCCTTAAGCAATCAGTGTTGACGAGTTTCACTGCCTGCTAATTTTTCTTTACTCAAGTCCATGTCAGGAGCGATACTACAAGACTGTCACACTTGAGAGGCTGTGTTTCTGTTCCACAACATGGATTTTGGTAAGATCGTTTTAATTTTTACATATGTTGGAAACGCTAAAAGACAGGGTCACAGTGTGGCTCCTTTTATCTTAATAGAATCATGGGTTAATATCTCCTGAGGGGGATTATTGAACAGTGTGGATTAATCAAATGTTTAGCTTTGATTTTTTGCTGCTTTATGTGAGAGGTTTTATTGGGCTCATAGACTGTAACACAGGTTTTTTACTTTCACTTTGAGCGCTGCGCAGCTTGTAGCTTGGCGCGCCTTTTCTCATAGCAGGGGCGGTCCTGCCTTGCGCACCAAGTGAGCAGGAGTGGTCTCACTTTCATTTCCTCTTTCCTGACCGAGTTGACTGTCGGAGAAGACGCTGTTTCTCTGTATTGGCTGGGTCTAGGAGGTGGTGAGTGCCCCAGCTTATTGGGAGTATAAAGTTGCCGTTTTTGTGAGAAATAAAATTGTTTTATTCTGTGTCCTACTGTCATTAGCTTAAGCTATGGAGGATTCTGATATTCTTGAGGGTACTCCCTCTATTCTAAATAGTAATACCTGTTTATATTGTGAGGAGGCCTTGGTATGCCCGCCCTCTCAACTATGTTCCACATGCCTTGACAAAATTATTAGGTCTAAAAAGGTTAACCCCTTTAGTACCACTGAGCCGTCCGCCTCTGAGGACTCGCCGTCCTGTGAGGTGCATACCCATCAATCATCTCCCTCATCATATGCAGCTTCAGGGAGCCTTTACCTTCAGACTTTACCGCACAGTTAAAGACGGCGTTGTCTGAGGCCCTCAGTGCTTTACCTCACCCTGCCAAACGCAAGCAAAAGGTTAGACATAGCTCTCCTGCCCAGGGGTCATCTAGTTATTTATTGGATTTATCTGTTTTTCTCTTATTCCAAGCACCAGTGTGGAATTCCTGGGTACTATAATAGACTCCATATCCATGAGGAGAGCATATTTCTAACAGACCAGAGACGTTGCAGGCTAGCTTCGGCATGTCTTGCCCTCCAGACCTCCTTAAGGCCATCTGTGGCTCAGTGTATGGAGGTAATTGGTCTCATGGTGTCTAGCATGGACATCATTCCCTTTGCCAGGTTCCTCAGACTGTTATAACTGTGCATGCTGAGGCAGTGGAATGGCGATCATTCAGATCTGTCTCAACAGATTTATCTGTACAGCAGATCAAGAGAATCGCTCTCTTGGTGGCTCTATCCAGATCATCTGTCCCGAGGGACATCCTTTCTAAAAAAATCCTGGGATATTGTGACTACAGACACGAGTCTATCAGAATGGGGAACTGTTTGGGGTGCCAAGAAGACACAGGGCCTGTGGTCTCAGGAGGAACGCTCCCTCCCGATCAACATTCTTGAACTTCGGGCAGTCTTCAATGCTCTGAAGGCTTGGCCCCTTCTGGGTTCATTCCGGTTTATCAGATTCCAATCAGACAATATAACCTCAGTGGCTTACATAAACCATCAGGAGGGGAGAAGAAGCTCCCTAGCAATGAGGGAAGTATCTCGGATTCTGGAGTGGGCAGAGGCCCACAGCTGTTTGCTGTCAGCAATCCACATTCCGGGTATGGACAACTGGGAAGCAGATTTTCTCAGCAGACAATCTTTTCATCCAGAGGAATGGTCTCTGCACCCCAATGTGTTTGCGGAGATATGCAACAGGTGGGGGACACCGGAGATAGATCTCATGGCTTCTCGTCTCAATACTAAGCTACCCAGATATGGGTCAAAGTCCAGGGATCCTTAGGCGAAGCTAATAGATGCATTAGCAGTGCCTTGGAGGTTCAATCTAATTTACCTTTTCCCACCGTTACCACTCCTTCCTCGTGTAGTGGCCTGCATCAAGCAGGAACAGGCATCAGTAATACTGATTGCCCCATCATGGCCACTAAGGACGTGGTTCGCGGATCTGGTGGGGATGTCATCTTCTCCTCCATGGAAGTTACCTTGCTGCAGGGATCTGGTGGAACAAGGTCCTTTTGTTCATCAAAATTTAGATTCTCTGAGAGTGACTGCGTGGAGATTGAACGCTTTGTCCTAGCCTAAGGATTTTAGACAAACTTCTTCCTTGTTTGTTGCCTATTCTGGGAAGCGTATGGGTCAGAATGTCTCTTCGACTTCCTTTTCTCCAACATAGGTGTGTCCGGTCCACGGCGTCATCCTTACTTGTGGGATATTCTCTTCCCCAACAGGAAATGGCAAAGAGCCCAGCAAAGCTGGTCACATGATCCCTCCTAGGCTCCGCCTACCCCAGTCATTCTCTTTGCCGTTGTACAGGCAACATCTCCACGGAGATGGCTTAGAGTTTTTTAGTGTTTAACTGTAGTTTTTATTATTCAATCAAGAGTTTGTTATTTTAAAATAGTGCTGGTATGTACTATTTACTCTGAAACAGAAAAGAGATGAAGATTTCTGTTTGTATGAGGAAAATGATTTTAGCAACCGTTACTAAAATCCATGGCTGTTCCACACAGGACTGTTGAGAGGAATTAACTTCAGTTGGGGGAACAGTGAGCAGTCTTTTGCTGCTTGAGGTATGACACATTCTAACAAGACGATGTAATGCTGGAAGCTGTCATTTTCCCTATGGGATCCGGTAAGCCATTTTTATTCAGACAGTAAATAAGGGCTTCACAAGGGCTTATTAAGACTGTAGACATTTTCTGGGCTAAATCGATTCATATATTACACATATTTAGCCTTGAGGAATCATTTAATCTGGGTATTTTTGTTAAATAATATCGGCAGGCACTGTTTTAGACACCTTATTCTCTAGGGGCTTTCCCTAATCATAGGCAGAGCCTCATTTTCGCGCCGGTATTGCGCACTTGTTTTTGAGAAGCATGACATGCAGTCGCATGTGTGAGGAGCTCTGATACATAGAAAAGACTTTCTGAAGGCGTCATTTGGTATCGTATTCCCCTTTGGGCTTGGTTGGGTCTCAGCAAAGCAGATACCAGGGACTGTAAAGGGGTTAAAGTTAAAAACGGCTCCGGTTCCGTTATTTTAAGGGTTAAAGCTTCCAAATTTGGTGTGCAATACTTTTAAGGCTTTAAGACACTGTGGTGAAATTTTGGTGAATTTTGAACAATTCCTTCATACTTTTTCGCAATTGCAGTAATAAAGTGTGTTCAGTTTAAAATTTAAAGTGACAGTAACGGTTTTATTTTAAAACGTTTTTTGTACTTTGTTATCAAGTTTATGCCTGTTTAACATGTCTGAACTACCAGATAGACTGTGTTCTGAATGTGGGGAAGCCAAGGTTCCTTCTCATTTAAATAAATGTGATTTATGTGACACTGAAAATGATGCCCAAGATGATTCCTCAAGTGAGGGGAGTAAGCATGGTACTGCATCATTCCCTCCTTCGTCTACACGAGTCTTGCCCACTCAGGAGGCCCCTAGTACATCTAGAGCGCCAATACTCCTTACTATGCAACAATTAACGGCTGTAATGGATAATTCTATCAAAAACATTTTAGCCAAAATGCCCACTTATCAGCGTAAGCGCGACTGCTCTGTTTTAGATACTGAAGAGCATGAGGACGCTGATGATAATGGTTCTGAAATGCCCCTACACCAGTCTGAGGGGGCCAGGGAGGTTTTGTCTGAGGGAGAAATTTCAGATTCAGGGAAAATTTCTCAACAAGCTGAACCCGATGTGATTACATTTAAATTTAAGTTGGAACATCTCCGCGCTCTGCTTAAGGAGGTATTATCCACTCTGGATGATTGTGAGAATTTGATCATCCCAGAGAAACTATGTAAAATGGACAAGTTCCTAGAGGTCCCGGGGCTCCCAGAAGCTCCCAGAAGCTTTTCCTATACCCAAGCGGGTGGCGGACATTGTAAATAAAGAATGGGAAAGGCCCGGTATACCTTTCGTCCCTCCCCCCATATTTAAAAAATTGTTTCCTATGGTCGACCCTAGAAAGGACTTATGGCAGACTGTCCCCAAGGTCGAGGGAGCGGTTTCTACTTTAAACAAACGCACCACTATACCCATAGAAGATAGTTGTGCTTTCAAAGATCCTATGGATAAAAAATTAGAAGGTTTGCTTAAAAAGATGTTTGTTCAGCAAGGTTACCTTCTACAACCAATTTCATGCATTGTCCCTGTCACTACAGCCGCGTGTTTCTGGTTCGATGAGCTAGTAAAGGCGATCGATAGTGATTCTCCTCCTTATGAGGAGATTATGGACAGAATCCGTGCTCTCAAATTGGCTAATTCTTTCACCCTAGACGCCACTTTGCAATTGGCTAGGTTAGCGGCGAAGAATTCTGGGTTTGCTATTGTGGCGCGTAGAGCGCTTTGGTTGAAATCTTGGTCAGCGGATGCGTCTTCCAAGAACAAACTCCTTAACATTCCTTTCAAGGGGAAAACGCTGTTTGGCCCTGACTTGAAAGAGATTATCTCTGATATCACTGGGGGTAAGGGCCACGCCCTTCCTCAGGATAGGTCTTTCAAGGCCAAAAATAAACCTAATTTTCGTCCCTTTCGTAGAAACGGACCAGCCCCAAGTGCTACGTCCTCTAAGCAAGAGGGTAATACTTCTCAAGCCAAGCCAGCCTGGAGACCAATGCAAGGCTGGAACAAGGGAAAGCAGGCCAAGAAACCTGCCACTGCTACCAAGACAGCATGAAATGTTGGCCCCCGATCCGGGACCGGATCTGGTGGGGGGCAGACTCTCTCTCTTCGCTCAGGCTTGGGCAAGAGATGTTCTGGATCCTTGGGCACTAGAAATAGTCTCCCAAGGTTATCTTCTGGAATTCAAGGGGCTTCCCCCAAGGGGGAGGTTCCACAGGTCTCAATTGTCTTCAGACCACATAAAGAGACAGGCATTCTTACATTGTGTAGAAGACCTGTTAAAAATGGGAGTGATTCATCCTGTTCCATTAGGAGAACAAGGGATGGGGTTCTACTCCAATCTGTTCATAGTTCCCAAAAAAGAGGGAACGTTCAGACCAATCTTAGATCTCAAGATCTTAAACAAGTTTCTCAAGGTTCCATCGTTCAAAATGGAAACCATTCGAACAATTCTTCCTTCCATCCAGGAAGGTCAATTCATGACCACGGTGGATTTAAAGGATGCATATCTACATATTCCTATCCACAAGGAACATCATCGGTTCCTAAGGTTCGCATTCCTGGACAAGCATTACCAGTTCGTGGCGCTTCCTTTCGGATTAGCCACTGCTCCAAGGATTTTCACAAAGGTACTAGGGTCCCTTCTAGCGGTGCTAAGACCAAGGGGCATTGCAGTAGTACCTTACTTGGACGACATTCTGATTCAAGCGTCGTCCCTTCCTCAAGCAAAGGCTCACACGGACATAGTCCTGGCCTTTCTCAGATCTCACGGATGGAAAGTGAACGTGGAAAAGAGTTCTCTATCTCCGTCGACAAGGGTTCCCTTCTTGGGAACAATAATAGACTCCTTAGAAATGAGGATTTTTCTGACAGAGGCCAGAAAAACAAAACTTCTAAACTCTTGTCAAACACTTCATTCCGTTCCTCTTCCTTCCATAGCGCAGTGCATGGAAGTAATAGGTTTGATGGTAGCGGCAATGGACATAGTTCCTTTTGCGCGCATTCATCTAAGACCATTACAACTGTGCATGCTCAGTCAGTGGAATGGGGACTATACAGACTTGTCTCCGAAGATACAAGTAAATCAGAGGACCAGAGACTCACTCCGTTGGTGGCTGTCCCTGGACAACCTGTCACAAGGGATGACCTTCCGCAGACCAGAGTGGGTCATTGTCACGAGCGACGCCAGTCTGATGGGCTGGGGCGCGGTCTGGGGATCCCTGAAAGCTCAGGGTCTTTGGTCTCGGGAAGAATCTCTTCTACCGATAAATATTCTGGAACTGAGAGCGATATTCAATGCTCTCAAGGCTTGGCCTCAGCTAGCAAAGGCCAAGTTCATACGGTTTCAATCAGACAACATGACGACTGTTGCGTACATCAACCATCAGGGGGGAACAAGGAGTTCCCTGGCGATGGAAGAAGTGACCAAAATCATTCAATGGGCGGAGACTCACTCCTGCCACCTGTCTGCAATCCACATCCCAGGAGTGGAAAATTGGGAAGCGGATTTTCTGAGTCGTCAGACATTACATCCGGGGGAGTGGGAACTCCATCCGGAAATCTTTGCCCAAATTACTCAACTGTGGGGCATTCCAGACATGGATCTGATGGCCTCTCGGCAGAACTTCAAGGTTCCTTGCTACGGGTCCAGATCCAGGGATCCCAAGGCGACTCTAGTAGATGCACTAGTAGCACCTTGGACCTTCAAACTAGCTTATGTATTCCCGCCGTTTCCTCTCATCCCCAGGCTGGTAGCCAGGATCAATCAGGAGAGGGCGTCGGTGATCTTGATAGCTCCTGCGTGGCCACGCAGGACTTGGTATGCAGATCTGGTGAATATGTCATCGGCTCCACCATGGAAGCTACCTTTGAGACGAGACCTTCTTGTTCAAGGTCCATTCGAACATCCGAATCTGGTCTCACTCCAGCTGACTGCTTGGAGATTGAACGCTTGATCTTATCAAAACGAGGGTTCTCAGATTCTGTTATTGATACTCTTGTTCAGGCCAGAAAGCCTGTAACTAGAAAAATTTACCACAAAATATGGAAAAAATATATCTGTTGGTGTGAATCTAAAGGATTCCCTTGGGACAAGGTAAAGATTCCTAAGATTCTATCCTTTCTTCAAGAAGGATTGGAGAAAGGATTATCTGCAAGTTCCTTGAAGGGACAGATTTCTGCCTTGTCTGTGTTACTTCACAAAAAACTGGCAGCTGTGCCAGATGTTCAAGCCTTTGTTCAGGCTCTGGTTAGAATCAAGCCTGTTTACAAACCTTTGACTCCTCCTTGGAGTCTCAACTTAGTTCTTTCAGTTCTTCAGGGGGTTCCGTTTGAACCCTTACATTCCGTTGATATTAGGTTATTATCTTGGAAAGTTTTGTTTTTGGTTGCAATTTCTTCTGCTAGAAGAGTTTCAGAATTATCTGCTCTGCAGTGTTCTCCTCCTTATCTGGTGTTCCATGCAGATAAGGTGGTTTTACGTACTAAACCTGGTTTTCTTCCAAAAGTTGTTTCTAACAAAAACATTAACCAGGAGATAGTCGTGCCTTCTTTGTGTCCGAAACCAGTTTCGAAGAAGGAACGTTTGTTGCACAATTTGGATGTTGTTCGCGCTCTAAAATTCTATTTAGATGCTACAAAGGATTTTAGACAAACATCTTCCTTGTTTGTTGTTTATTCTGGTAAAAGGAGAGGTCAAAAAGCAACTACTTCTACCTCTCTCTCTTTTTGGATTAAAAGCATCATCAGATTGGCTTACGAGACTGCCGGACGGCAGCCTCCTGAAAGAATCACAGCTCATTCCACTAGGGCTGTGGCTTCCACATGGGCCTTCAAGAACGAGGCTTCTGTTGATCAGATATGTAGGGCAGCGACTTGGTCTTCACTGCACACTTTTACCAAATTTTACAAGTTTGATACTTTTGCTTCTTCTGAGGCTATTTTTGGGAGAAAGGTTTTGCAAGCCGTGGTGCCTTCCATTTAGGTGACCTGATTTGCTCCCTCCCTTCATCCGTGTCCTAAAGCTTTGGTATTGGTTCCCACAAGTAAGGATGACGCCGTGGACCGGACACACCTATGTTGGAGAAAACAGAATTTATGTTTACCTGATAAATTACTTTCTCCAACGGTGTGTCCGGCCCACGGCCCGCCCTGGTTTTTTAATCAGGTCTGATAATTTATTTTCTTTAACTACAGTCACCACGGTATCATATGGTTTCTCCTATGTAAATATTCCTCCTTAACGTCGGTCGAATGACTGGGGTAGGCGGAGCCTAGGAGGGATCATGTGACCAGCTTTGCTGGGCTCTTTGCCATTTCCTGTTGGGGAAGAGAATATCCCACAAGTAAGGATGACGCCGTGGACCGGACACACCGTTGGAGAAAGTAATTTATCAGGTAAACATAAATTCTGTTATCTTTTTGGGTGAGGAGTGTGATCCACTTAGCTTATGAGACAGCGGGACATATGCCTCCTCAGAGAATTACGGCTCATTTTACTAGAGCAGTGGCTTCCTCTTGGGCCTTCAAGAATGAGGCCTCTATGGATCAGAATTGTAAGGCGGCTACCTGGTCCTTATTACATACTTTTTCTAAATTTTACAAGTTTGATGTTTTTGCTTCAATTGAAGTAGCCTTCGGGAGAAAGGTTTTTGCAAGCTGTGGTGCCCTCAGATTAGGGTGCGCCTCTTTTTGTCCCTCCCGTTATTATTCAGTGTCCTCTAGAGCTTGGGTATTAGTTTCCCAACAGTAAGGAATAAAGCAGTGGACTCTCCTTATAGTAAGAAGGAAAACATAAATTATTCTTACCAGATAATTTAATTTCCTTCTGTATAAGGAGAGTCCACAGCCCCCGCCCGTGTTCTCTGATGGATGGCCCTCTAAATTATATTCTCTTCTGGCACCATTTATACCCTGATATTTCTCCTACTGTTACTTGTTCCCTCGGCAGAATGACTGGGAGATGGGGGAAGTGGGAGAGGTATTTAAGCCTTTGGCTGGGGTGTCTTTGCCTCCTCCTGGTGACCAAGTTCAGTATTTCCCAACAGTAAGGAATGATGCTGTGGACTCTCCTTATACAAAAGGAAATTAAATTATCTAGTAAGCATAATTTCTCTCTCTCTGCCCCTCTCTTTTGCTCTCTCTCTCTGCCCCTCACTTTTGCTCTCTCTCTCTCTCTCAATCTCTCTCTCCCTCCCCCTCTCTTTTGCTCTCTCTCTCTCCCCCTCTCTTTTGCTCTCTCTCTCTCCCCCTCTCTTTTGCTCTCTCTCTCCCCCTCTCTTTTGCTCTCTCTCGCCCCTCTCTTTTGGTCTCTCTCTCTCCCCCCCTTTATTTTGCTCTCTCTCCCCCCACTCTTTTGCTCTCTTTCTCTCCCCCCACTCTTTTGCTCTCTTTCTCTGCCCCCTCTCTCCCTCTTCCCCCCTCTTTTGCTCTCTCTCCCTCCCCCCCTCTTTTTTGCTCTCTCTCCCCCCTCTCTTTTGCTCTCTCTCTCCCCCCTCTCTTTTGCTCTCTCTCCCCCTCTCTTTTGCTCTCTCTCCCCCCTCTCTTTTGCTCTCTCTTTCCTTCATTTTACTCTCTCCCCTCTATTTTGCTCTCTCTCCCCTCTGTTTTGCTCTCTCTCCCCTCTCTTTTTCTCTCTCTCCCCCTCTTTTGCTCTCTCTCTCCCCCCTCTTTTGTTCTCTCTCCCCCCTCTTTTGTTCTCTCTCTCTCCCCCCTCTTTTGCTCTCTCTCCCCTCTCTTTTGCTCTCTCTCTCCCCCCTCTTTTGCTCTCTCTCCCCCTCTTTTGCTCTCTCTCTCCCCCTCGTTTGCTCTCTCCCCCTCTTTTGCTCTCTCTCTCTCCCCCTCGTTTGCTCTCTCTCTCCCCCTCGTTTGCTCTCTCCCCCTCTTTTGCTCTCTCTCTCTCCCCCTCTTTTGCTCTCTCTCTCTCCCCCCTCTTGCACTCTCTCCTCCCTCTCTTTTGCTTTCTATCCCCTCTCTTTTGCTCTCTCTCCCCCTTCTTTTGCTCTCTCTCTCCCCCCTCTTGCGCTCTCTCCAACTTTTTTGTGCTCTCTCAGACCACGCCCACTCCCACCCGACCACAACCTCCCGACCTGTTCCCGTCCGGTCATACCCCATCACGGTACCTCCGCCGGCCACGTTCCCTTGTCGCTCCGCCCGACCACAACCACCGACCTGTTCCCGCCTGGTCATACCCCATCACGGCATCCCCGACGGCCACGTTCCCTTGTCACGGTCCCTCTGTCCGCTTCCGCACACCCTCTCTGCTCTTCTGTCAGTTCCTAAAGGCCAGGTATATTTGTCCTTGCACAGTCTCTACTGCGCATGACTGCATCTGACAAACATACCTGGCCTTTTATTATATAGGATGTAGTGATTACAAGTACTTTAAAATATTTTATAGCATATGTTGCAAAATGCTTTTAATTCCGCATGAAATACATTAGTATGTACATTATACGTTTTAGTTTTATCTCTTTAATAGATAACAAATTTAGAACTTGTATTGAACTTAAAACACTTTGCATCTATGTGATTAAAACTGATGATAGTAATGTGTTAACTGTAAATAACTAGGAAGAAATAGATTTTATAAGAAGAACTCATAGGGACATTAAAGAGACAGTAAAAACTTTGTGATTACAAGACATTTCTTTTGTTTTGCTATAGAATAACATCAGACAAGTCGAAACATTGTTAAAACAAATTAACATCTTGTTTGCTGTAATTATTCTGTTTCCAAATCACCCATCACTTACCTCATTTAGAGGAGCCAATCTTGGTTCGAGTACTCAACTAACAAAGCTAGCCACAGTAATATTTTTAGTATATAGTGTTATATTGTTAGTATAGAGAGCATTGTACTTTTTGTGTGTGTTTTTTTTTTTTTGCGGGGGGGGGGGGGGGCTTTGTTTTTGCAGCTTGTAAATACAAAATATAAGTTCCGTGATTTACCAAACTATAAGCTGAATTCATCTTAAAGTTGCTATTGTTTAAAAAGATAAATAATAGATTTACTACCCATTTCCCAGCTTTGCACAATCTGCATTGTTATATTATTTTACTTTATAACATTTAAACCTCTAAATTTCTGCCTGTTTCTAAGCCACTACAGACAGCCTCTAATTGCATACTTTTTATTAGCTTTTCACAACAAGAGACTGTTAATTCATTTGAGCCATCTAGATAACATTCTGCTCACTCACATTGAGCTGGGCAGGACACAGCACTAACTGGCTAAAATGCAAATCAATAGATAATAAATAAATAGTCATGTGATAAGGGGGTGGTCAGAAGAGGCTTAGATACAAGGTAATCACAGAGGTAAAAAGTATATTAATATAACCATGTTGTCTGGGCAAAATGGGTAATAAAGTAGACTTCCTCTTTAATATAAAAGTAATATACAATTTAGAGACAATGTGAAAATAGCTAAAGTCTATCCAAGTACCATTAAAGCAAACAATTGGTAGTAAGCATGTGGCACACACAATGACAATGTTATCTTCACAGGGATACAGATAGTTCCATGCTTTTAATGAACATAGATGCACAAGTATATTCAAATCTTAATTGTCAGCCATTCGTATAGTTTGGTTGATCTTGAGAAGCAAACCTACTAGAAATATACACCTCCCAAGTAACTTTCATTTAATAGTAAACAGGTGTACATTTATATTTGATATTGTAAAACTCTACTAGGGTTAATATATGATTACATTCCTGTAGCCATTGCTCTACGGTAAGGATATCAGAGGGACAATTAATCTCTAGCACCTTTCTTGGGATAAACGGAATACTTTTTTACATCTAGCAGTGTTAGTTACCATCTCTGAATAATCTTAAGATTTAACTCTAAGAATCAGGTAGAGATTGAAGATTGAATAATACTTGAGATTATATAAGACATTTCTATATTTAGTTCATCACTCCATCTTTCAAAATAATAGGGGATATACACATATGTTTCCTGTTAATTGTTTGATGTATTAGAATAACTTAGTCTGCAACAGGAAATTATACAGCAAAGTTATTGGTAGGTTTTGGAAAAGATAAAGGAGTCTAGTAAGAATGTTCATCTTATAGGTATTGATCCTACCTAATCAGAAGACTTGCTTCGCTCTCCTGGGCAAGAGATCAGCAATGATGGTGTTTGAAAGGGCCTAATAATTGACTGTCACCAGCTCATCCATTGTGGGGGATTTAGTAAATTCCTAAATATTTATATAGGAGTCATTTTTGAGGATAAAAAGGACACATTGTTTGACCATTTGTACCGCCTCTGGTAAAAAGGACATAATTCAAATTTCTGATTTGTTCTTGTTAATGAGAAAGTTAGAAACTTTTCCAAATAATTGAATAGCTCCAATATGGTTTAGATAGAAGTCAGTGGTTTTGTCAAAAATAATAAAAAATCAGCATATAGCATAATTTAATGATTGGAATCTGCAGTCTTCATAATTTCTATCTTGGAATGGGACTGTATTTTTATGGCAAGGGCTTCCATTATGCATTCAAATAAGGGGGGGGGGGGGCAACAGACAACCTTGTCTAGTATTGTTTGCAGTTTGGAAAGTGTTTTATAATGTCTCATGAACCCAAACTCTAGCTGATGGAGAGCTATTAAAGGTGAAGATCTTGGCAATGAAGTCATAACATAACCCAAAGAGCATAGAGTAGAATTTCCCAACAGGAGAAGTGAAACACTTGTTGAAGTATAATCAGGGGGATTTTATGGAATGAGGTATATCCAATTACTTGGATTGCCCTTACAGTTTTATCTTTTGCCTCTCTTGCATGGATGAACCCTATTCACAAGTAATTTGGCAATTTTTTTTTAATGTATTTTATAAGGAGATTGGCCTACGGTTTTCAACTTTGGTGGGATCTTTCCCCGGCTTAGGGATAATTGTGATGTGCACCTCCAATGCTTGACCCAATAAGGGGATGTTATCAGATATATAATTAAATAATGCGGGATCAAAATCTCTTTATACTTTTTGTATTAATAGTTAGTATATCTGTCGGGGCCAGGTGTCTTCCAAGAAAATAAAAATTCCTAAAAAGTATACAGGCTATTAAACGTATCTCTTTATTCATGGGTTTCCATGGGAGATAGAATACTATCTAAATATGAAGATATAAAGTGTGTCTTATCTATAGGATTGCCAAGTGTCACAGTAGATAAATGGTCCAGGAGGTTATATAGTTTTTTTGTAACACTTCCTAAAACTCTCCACCCCCTCCCCTGTAGATTCCTTTGTATCAGGTTTAAATTGCTGGAATATATGACCTATTGATTCTACGCTTTAACTGTGATCTGTTCTTTGCTCCCTTGCCTGTGAAATCCGGAGCTTTGAATATAATGCCTAAGCCCTGTGAGGTTTTCTTGATCCTGAGGGTCTCTTTATCTATATATATATATATATATATATATATATATATATATATATATATATATATATATATATATATATATATATATATATATATACCCTCATGCATGACAATCAGACTAAATTAGAAGCCCCATATATAAGTGCGGCGCAATGCGAAAGCGACCTTGCATTCGCGTTGCCTGAAAGAGCTCACTAGATTTTACTTCCATAAGCTTCAATGGGAGCTTCATATAGGCAGACACAGCAAACCACCTTGTGCAGCACAGTAGGCAAATCATGTAGTGTTGGGCAGCAATAAATAAATATATATTTAAATGGTTATATACATATATATTTGTGTGTTTATATGTGCATATACACTTATTAACACATAAATATATGTATATAAGCCTAAACATACAGTATATATTTATGGTGAAAACACAGTCCCCCATTGATATCCATGAAAAGCACTTTTAGATCCATTTTTTTTCTAACACCCCACATCTCCTCACTTGAACCCCTTATAACTGCTTTGTGCAGTTTTTTTATTAAAAAAATAAAGATGCTCATAATTTTACTCCACTGTCCTCTTTATTTTGGGGGCAACTTTTTTCATTACCCATAGATCTGATCTCTGGTTAATGATTTCTAGCACAAAGTGAAGCCGCGAGCTTACGGTCACATTAAAAATCCACTTGTAATAGCTGGTTATTTAATGTGTGCCCGTTAATGGGCAAATTTGCTTCTTTACGGGAGCATGTTAAGATAGCGCTCCTCTAGTAATCTGGCCCTTAATCTTTTAATCTAAAAGAGCATTTTCCTACATAACAACCATGTTATAGAGGTTTTGCATAAACTTGTATGGTGTTTGCAGGTACATATTTTAAGTTTCATCACAATATGGCTTTTAAGCATTCTACACAGTAAGAGTCCACATCCAGATATCTAGATTGTAAATATAAACAGCAGGCCAAGTGCCTGTGCAGCAGTCCCCTTATTCACAACTCGTAACAAGCAGAACACAATAAAATTTGTATATCAATACAGAAACGCTCATCCTTTTCTGAGTTCCCTAGCCGGCATGATGTATTTCTTTGCCGGGAGACTTAATTATCCTCCTCGGAGCAAAACCCACTCATGACATATGTGTCAGCAGCAGCCTGAACCCCACATCGGCACCTAGAGGAAAAGCATCTGCAGTGATGTCAGTTGCTCAGTAATGTATGAGTGTTTACTGGCTTATTCATCAAACAAAATAAAGAAGATCCATCTAAGTAAAACTTAAAGGGAAACTGAACTCAAATTTTTTCTTTTGTGATTCAGATAAAGCATGACATTTTAAGCAACTTTCTAATTTACTCCTATTATCAAATTTTCTTCAATGTATTGGTATCTTTATTTGAAATGCAAAAATGTAAGTTTAGATGCCGGCCCATTTTTGGTGGACAACCTGGGTTGTCCTTTCTGATTGGTGGATACATTTATCGACCAATAAAAAAGTGCTGTCCATAGTTCTGAACAAAAAAAAGCTTAGATGCCTTCTTTTTCAAATAAAGATAGCAAGAGAACAAAGAAAAATTGATGATAGGAGTAAATTAGAAACTTGCACAGAAGAAATTTTTTGGATTCAGTGTCCCTTTAACATATATTAATGCATTAAAAGTTAGACAAAAAAAGTAACAATATGCAGCAAGAAGGGCGCTACATGTCAGATGGGCTTTTGCATTTCGGCATAAGCTGTACTCATAGCCTAACTTGTCTGGCATTTAGCTACTATTTACATACAAGTGTATCAGGTAATTGGCTAAAACCAAATTAATAAAAAAAAAACACCCTTTAACATCACTTAAGGAGGAACTGCTACAATACTGCTCATTTTACATACATAGAAAACTACATAGTTGCCAGTTATGTTGTTAAACATACACAGCTCCCCATTGTGAACAAACTTAGGTGAATTCCACAACATTTTATCACAGTCAAATAGTTTAATATATAACATGATACAATATAACCAGGTGTGGAGCGTTTCATAAAATGGAAACATGACCTATATCTACAATACTAGAGAATATCCAGATTTCATGGAAACAAAAGGTAAAAATATGTATAAAATGATCAAACCTATATACATACTATTACATTACAGAACTACAAGGTGTGGTTGTATTTATTGCCAATAATTGATCAGATCATATTTTGAGTTTAAACCATATGGGACCCTTGTTTGTAGTCTAAATATCCAGTACATCTCTTGTCAACCCCAATACCTTATCTCCAATGTCTTGTTGGTTTTAACGTTCTTTCAATCGCTTACCATGAAAGAGTGTAAACTTTTCTGGCATGGATTTTTGCAAAATGCTGTACCAGCTTTAGCCTTACCTATATTAATACTAGAGAGATGTTCTTTAATCCTGTGATTAACATCTTGTTTGGTAAGTCCTACATATTGAAGATGGCAAGAATCCCAGTTTATTAAATAAACCACATAGTCTGAGGTAAAATTAAAACAATTGTTGATAGTGAATGTCTTGTGAGTAATCATAGAGGAACAAGTGTCAGTGAGCCTAACAAATTCACAAGGCCTACAGCGATCATGTCCTCACTTTAACTTTTCTTTATGCATTAGCCATGAAGATTGTCTTAAGTTTAATCTAGGGAGTTGATACAGTGATACATAATTAGTTATTGTCTTAGCTTTCCTGTATGAACATTTAAGTCCTTTCTCATCAACCCCTACAAGATTGTCATCATCCGTCAGTATCGCAAAATGTTTCCAAACTATATTACTTAAATCTGAATATTGTGCACTAAAATCAGTAACAAGTGTAACACAATGAAAATCATGCTGTTTATGTCTCTTTTGGTAACAATCAAATAACAGTTTGTCCCTCAACAAGTTATCAACCTCCCTTCTAGCTTTAGAAATAATATATTTCGAATTTCCTCTATCTCTCAAACATTGGGCCAAGCTATTGGCTTCTCTCTCAAAGACAGACGTCTGTGAACAGTTACGCCTAATACGTGTGAACTGACCCTTTGCCACTGCATGAGACATGTTTAGGGTGACAACTAGTCACTATTAGCTCTCAAAAGTGTGTTACCAGAAATGGGTTTGAGATAAACTCCTGTCACATTTTTGTGCCATTAGGCAAACCCTCCAATGAGAGATCCAAAAAGTTATTTGGCTTATCACAATATTCAAAAGTAAACCACATATCTAAATCATTGCAGTTGATCCAATTCAATTCTTTGGCCTGATTTTTACTGCCCTGCCAAATAAGCAGGAGATTGTCTATATAGCGTTTATAGACTTATATTAAGTGTCTAAAGGGGTTAAAAATTTCAAAAATGTTGGACAGCTCCCACCAACCCATAAACAGGTTGGCATAGGAGGGGGCAAGTTTTGCTTCCATAGCTGTCCCAAACTTCTGAAAAAAATAAACCCCCTGAAACTCAAAAATGATTTGATGGCTCTCAAACCAACATCATGCTGTATTGACAAATATAGAGCCCTAACAACTATAGTAAGCCAGCTAGATCGAGAGGTCCATGAGACTGACTGTACAATCCATGAAACATGTTTTATATCCTGCAAAAAGCTTGGGAGTGACTTAACAAGAGGCTGTAATACTTACGCTAGCCACTGAGAGAGGGGCTCAAATAAAGAGCCTATACCACTAACAATAGGTCTACCTTGGACATTAGTCAACGACTTATGCACCTTGGGTAAATGGTGAAATATAGATATTTTAGGATGTTCTACATACAAATAATCAGTTGTCTGTCTATTCAAGATGCCCAAGTTATGACCAGTGTCAAGTAAATGCCACAACTCTCTTTGGTAGGCATTAGTGGGTTTTTGCTCAAGTTTAGTATAATTCAGAGGAATATCCAATTGCCAATGCCTCCTTCACATAATCTGTCCTGTTAAGCAGGACCACAGACAACCCCTTTGTCAGCGGCATGAATCATTAAATCTTTGTTACTTCTTAATTCCATTAAAGCCTTTTTCGCTTCCCTTGATAAACTGTACCGTGTAACTCTGTGGCTCTGCTTGAGCCAGACTAGATCTTTTTCACTTGTTAAGTGTATCCAGTCCACGGATCATCCATTTCTTGTGGGATATTTTCCTTCCCAACAGGAAGTTGCAAGAGGATCACCCACAACAGAGCTGCTATATAGCTCCTCCCCTCACTGCCATATCCAGTCATTCTCTTGCAACTCTCAACAAAGATGGACGTAGTAAGAGGAGAGTGGTGTATTATAGTTAGTTTTTTAACTTCAATCAAAAGTATGTTATTTTTAAATGGTACCGGAGTGTACTGTTTCATCTCAGGCAGCATTAGAAGAAGAATCTGCCTGTGATTTATATGATCTTAGCAGAAGTAACTAAGATCCATTGCTGTTCTCACATATTCTGAGGAGTGAGGTAACTTCAGAGGGGGAATAGCGTGCAGGTTTTCCTGTTATAAGGTATGTGCAGTTAACATATTTCTAGGGATGGAATTTGCTAGAAAAATGCTGCTGATACCGGATTAATGTAAGTTAAGCCTTAAATGCAGTGATAGCGACTGGTATCAGGCTTATTAACAGAGATACATACTCTTATAAAAGTGTAATATAAAATGTTTCCTGGCATGTTAATCATTTTTATATATGTTTGGTGACAAAACTTATTGGGGCCTAGTTTTTTTCCACATGGCTGGCTTGATTTTTGCCTAGAAACAGGCTTTCCACTGTTGCAATATGAGTGGGAAGGGCCTATTTTAGTGCTTTTCTGTGCAGATAAAAATTCTGACAAAGACATTCAGCTTCCCTCTGCATGATACAGGACATCTCTGAAGGGCTCAAAAGGCTTCAAAGTCGTGTAGACTGTGGCAGTTGTGACTGTGTTTAAAAAAGGTTTTTGTCATTTATTATTCTGTTTTTGTTATTAAGGGGTTAATCATCCATTTGCAAGTGGGTGCAATGCTCTGCTGACTTGTTACATACACTGTAAAATTTTGTTAGTGTAACTGCCTTTTTTCACTGTTATTTCAAATTTTGTCAAAATTTGTTTCTCTTAAAGGCACAGTAACATTTTTTTATATTGCTTGTTAACTTGCTTTAAAGTGTTTTCCAAGCTTGCTAGTCTCATTGCTAGTCTGTACAAACATGTCTGAAACAGAGGATACTTGTTCATTATGTTTAAAAGCCATGGTGGAGCCCCATAGGAGAATGTGTACTAAATGTATTGATTTCACCTTAAACAGTAAAGATCAGTCTTTATCTATAAAAGAATTGTCACCAGAGGGGTCTGTCGAGGGGGAAGTTATGCCGACTAACTCTCCCCACGTGTCGGACCCTTCGCCTCCCGCTCAAGGGACGCACGCTAATATGGCGCCAAGTACATCAGGGACGCCCATAGCGATTACTTTGCAGGACATGGCTGCAATCATGAATAATACCCTGTCAGAGGTATTATCCAGATTGCCTGAATTGAGAGGCAAGCGCGATAGCTCTGGGGTTAGACGAGATACAGAGCGCGTAGATGCTGTAAGAGCCATGTCTGATACTGCGTCACAATATGCAGAACCTGAGGACGGAGAGCTTCAGTCTGTGGGTGACGTCTCTGAATCGGGGAGACCTGATTCAGAGATTTCTAATTTTAAATTTAAGCTTGAGAACCTCTGTGTATTGCTCTGAATGACTGTGACACAATTGCAGTGCCAGAGAAATTGTGTAGGCTGGATAAATACTATGCAGTGCCAGTGAGTACTGATGTTTTTCCAATACCTAAAAGGCTTACAGAAATTATTAGTAAGGAGTGGGATAGGCCCGGTGTGCCCTTTTCCCCACCTCCTATATTTAGAAAAATGTTCCCAATAGATGCCACTACACGGGACTTATGGCAGACTGTCCCTAAGGTGGAGGGAGCAGTTTCTACTTTAGCAAAGCGTACCACTATCCCGGTTGAGGACAGTTGTGCTTTTTCAGATCCAATGGATAAAAAATTAGAGGGTTACCTTAAGAAAATGTTTATTCAACAAGGTTTTATTTTACAGCCCCTTGCATGCATTGCGCCTGTCACTGCTGCGGCGGCATTCTGGTTTGAGGCCCTGGAAGAGGCCATCCATACAGCTCCATTGACTGAAATTGTTGACAAGCTTAGAACTCTTAAGCTAGCTAACTCATTTGTTTCTGATGCCATTGTTCATTTGACTAAACTAACGGCTAAGAATTCTGGATTCGCCATCCAGGCGCGTAGGGCGCTATGGCTCAAATCCTGGTCAGCTGATGTGACTTCAAAGTCTAAATTACTCAACATTCCTTTCAAGGGGCAGACCTTATTCGTGCCTGGTTTGAAAGAAATTATTGCTGACATTACTGGAGGTAAGGGTCATACCCTTCCTCAGGACAGGGCCAAATCAAAGGCCAAACAGTCTAATTTTCGTGCCTTTCGAAATTTCAAGGCAGGTGCAGCATCAACTTCCTCTGCTTCAAAACAAGAGAGAACTTTTGCTCAATCCAAACAGGCCTGGAAACCTAACCAGTCCTGGAACAAGGGCAAGCAGGCCAGAAAGCCTGCTGCTGCCTCTAAGACAGCATGAAGGAGCGGCCCCCTATCCGACAACGGATCTAGTAGGGGGCAGACTCTCTCTTCGCCCAGGCGTGGGCAAGAGATGTTCAGGATCCCTGGGCGTTGGAGATCATATCTCAGGGATATCTTCTGGACTTCAAAGCTTCTCCTCCACAAGGGAGATTTCACCTTTCAAGATTATCTGCAAACCAGATAATGAAAGAGGTATTCCTAAGCTGCGTACAAGATCTCCTTGTAATGGGAGTGATCCATCCAGTTCCGCGGACGGAACAAGGACAGGGGTTTTATTCAAATCTGTTTGTGGTTCGCAAAAAAGAGGGAACCTTCAGACCAATTTTGGATTTAAAGATCCTAATCAAATTCCTCAGAGTTCCGTCATTCAAGATGGAAACTATTCGAACCATTTTACCCATGATCCAAGAGGGTCAGTACATGACCACAGTGGACTTAAAGGATGCCTACCTTCACATTCCGATTCACAAGAATCATCATCAGTTCCTGAGGTTTGCCTTTCTAGACAGGCATTACCAATTTGTAGCTCTTCGATTCGGGTTGGCTACAGCCCCAAGAATTTTTACAAAGGTTCTGGGCTCACTTCTGGCGGTCCTAAGACCGCGAGGCATAGCGGTGGCTCCTTACCTGGACGATATCCTGATACAGGCGTCAAGCTTTCAAATTGCCAAATCTCATACAGAGATAGTTCTGGCATTCCTGAGGTCGCATGGGTGGAAAGTGAACGAAGAAAAGAGTTCTCTATCCCCTCTCACGAGGGTTTCCTTCCTAGGGACTCTAATAGATTCTGTAGAAATGAAAATTTACCTGACGGAGTCCAGGTTATCAAAACTTCTAAATGCTTGCCGTGTTCTTCACTCCATTCCGCGCCCCACGGTGGCTCAGTGCATGGAAGTAATCGGCTTAATGGTAGCGGCGATAGACATAGTGCCATTCGCGCGCCTGCATCTCAGACCGCTGCAATTATGCATGCTCAGTCAGTGGAATGGGGATTACACAGATTTGTCCCCTCTACTAAATCTGGATCAGGAAACCAGAGATTCTCTTCTTTGGTGGTTATCTCGGGCCCATCTGTCCAAGGGTATGACCTTTCGCAGACCAGGTTGTACAATTGTAACAACAGATGCAAGCCTTCTAGGTTGGGGTGCAGTCTGGAACTCCCTGAAGGCTCAGGGTTCATAGACTCAGGAGGAGAAACTCCTCCCAATAAATATTCTGGAGTTAAGAGCAATATTCAATGCTCTTCTGGCTTGGCCTCAGCTAGCAACACTGAGGTTCATCAGATTTCAGTCGGACAACATCACGACTGTGGCTTACATCAACCATCAAGGGGGAACCAGGAGTTCCCTAGCGATGTCAGAAGTCTCCAAGATAATTCGCTGGGCAGAGACTCACTCTTGCCACCTGTCAGCGATCCATATCCCAGGTGTAGAGAACTGGGAGGCGGATTTTCTAAGTCGTCAGACTTTTCATCCGGGGGAATGGGAACTCCATCCGGAGGTGTTTGCTCAATTGGTTCTCCGTTGGGGCAAACCAGAATTGGTTCTCATGGCGTCTCGCCAGAACGCCAAGCTTCCTTGTTACGGATCCAGGTCCAGGGACCCAGAAGCGGCACTGATAGATGCTCTAGCAGCGCCTTGGTTCTTCAACCTGGCTTATGTGTTTCCACCGTTTCCTCTGCTCCCTCGTCTGATTGCCAAAATCAAACAGGAAAGAGCACTGGTGATATTGATAGCGCCTGCGTGGCCACGCAGGACCTGGTATGCAGACCTAGTGGACATCTCATCCTTTCCACCATGGACTCTGCCTCTGAGACAAGACCTTCTAATACAAGGTCCTTTCAATCATCCGAATCTACTTTCTCTGAGACTGACTGCATGGAGATTGAACGCTTGATCCTATCAAAGCGTGGCTTCTCCGAGTCAGTAATTGATACCTTAATACAGGCACGAAAGCCTGTCACCAGGAAAATTTACCACAAGATATGGCGTAAATATCTTCATTGTGGCGATTCCAAGAATTACTCATGGAGTAGGGTTAGGATTCCTAGGATATTGTCCTTCCTCCAAGAGGGTTTGAACGAAGGATTATCAGCTAGTTCTTTAAAGGGACAGATTTCTGCTCTGTCTATTCTTTTACACAAGCGTCTGGCAGAAGTTCCAGACGTTCAGGCATTTTGTCAGGCTTTAGTTAGAATTAAGCCTGTGTTTAAACCTGTTGCTCCCCCATGGAGCTTAAACTTGGTTCTTAAAGTTCATCAAGGGGTTCCGTTTGAACCCCTTCATTCTATTGATATCAAACTTCTTTCATGGAAAGTTCTTTTTCTGATGGCTATTTCCTCGGCTCGAAGAGTCTCGGAGTTATCTGCCTTACATTGTGATTCTCCTTATCTGATCTTTCATTCAGATAAAGTTGTTCTGCGTACAAAACCTGGGTTTTTACCTAAGGTGGTTTCTAACAAGAATATCAGTCAAGAGATTGTTGTTCCATCATTATGTCCTAATCCTTCTTCAAAGAAGGAACGTCTTTTGCATAATCTAGACGTAGTCCGTACCTTGAAGTTTTACTTACAGGCTACTAAAGATTTTCGCCAAACATCTAACCTGTTTGTTGTTTACTCTGGACAGAGGAGAGGTCAGAAGGCCTCGGCAACCTCTCTTTCTTTTTGGCTTCGGAGTATAATCCGTTTAGCCTATGAGACTGCTGGACAGCAGCCTCCTGAAAGGATTACAGCTCATTCTACTAGAGCTGTGGCTTCCACCTGGGCCTTTAAAAATGAGGCCTCTGTTGAACAGATTTGCAAGGCTGCAACTTGGTCTTCCCTTCATACTTTTTCCAAATTTTACAAATTTGATACTTTTGCTTCTTCGGAGGCTGTTTTTGGGAGAAAGGTTCTACAGGCAGTGGTTCCTTCCGTTTAAGTTCCTGCCTTGTCCCTCCCATCATCCGTGTACTTTAGCTTTGGTATTTATACCAGATGTATATACTATTTCCTTAGTGATATATACTGCTAATTTAAAAACAATATACAATGTATACTACTGTAGAAAAATATAAGACAATATCAAAAATACATAAATGTATGAAAATTTTTTTTACAAATGTATAAAAAATTTTTTAACAAATGTATAAAAAATATATTAAGATGCATATTTTTATATTTTTTGTATGTTTTACTCTAACACAATTGACATTAGTTCACTTTCTCAAAGCACATTTTCCCAAAATCATGTAGCTATTTGGGAAAATGTGCTTTGAGAAAGTGAACTAATGTCAATTAGTCAATTAATGTTTCTCACTCAAGTCGATATCAGGAGCGATGCTACAAGACTGTCACACTTGAGAGGCTGTGTTTCTGTTCCACAGCATGGATTCCGGTAAGATTGTTTAAATTTTTACACATATTGCAAACGCTAGAAGACAGGGTCACAGTGTGGCTCCTTTTATCTATATGGAATCAAGGGTTACTATCTCCTGAGGGGGATTATGAACAGTTGGGTTTAATCATATATGCTTTATTTGATTTTATGCTGCTCTATGTATAAGATGTTTATGGGCTCATAGGCTGAGATGGAACATACAGGTTTCACTTTCACTTTGGAGGGTGCGCAGCTTAAAAGCTTGGTGCGCTTTTTCTCATAGCAGGGACGGTCCTGAATTGCGCACCAGCCGAGGCTTCCATTTCCTTTCTCTTTACCGAGTTACTAAAGGAGAGGAGTTTTATCTCTGTTATGTCTGGGCTATAGGAGGTGGTGAGTGCCCCAGCCATTTGGGGTATAAAGGTGCCGTTTTTTTATTTAAAATAAATTTCGTTTTTTAGTCCTCCACATATCGTACTTTAGCTATGGAGGATTCTGATTCATTAGAGGGTTCTCCCTCTATTTCAAAGAGTAATGCCTGTCTTTATTGTGATGGAGCTCTGGAATATCCACCCTCCCAATTATGTTCCATATGGCTTGTTAAGGGGATTATATCAAATAAGGTTGACATGTTTGATTCCACTGAGCCGCCCCCTCTGATTAGTCTTTGTCCAGTGAGGTGCACACTCTACATGCATCTTTTTATACACATGCAGCTTCCCATTGCACTGCTCAGTTTTATACGGCGGTGTCTGCGGCCATTAGTGCTTTCCATCGCACTGCTAAGCGCAAGCGAAAGATTAAATCTTGCACTCCTGCCCAGGTGGCATCATTTAATTTGTCGGATATATCTGATCTTTTAGATTTAGGACAGAACGTTTACACTTTCTACTAAAGGTGTTTTTGACTACATTAGAGGTTCCAAAGGATCCTGGTTCCGGGGTCTCTTTGGGGGTGGGTTTTCTTTTTCCCATCCCTACTTGGTTGGCGCTATTTTTATGCTTGCCACACCTAATACTAGCCCGTGTGAGGATAGTTTGTCGTTCACAGAGCCGCCGGATACAAGGATGGAAACTCTGTTAAAGAGGATGTTTCAACCTATGGGATATTTGCTTTTACGGACGGCGCTTGTCGGCGCTTGCTGGAGCGGCTTCTTTTTGGTGTGTCTCCTTCATGAAAATGATCGAGGTGGAGGGTTCCCTCAACATTTTTCAGGAAAGAATTACGACCTTCTGGGTTACTTATTCTTTTATATGTGCTGTTATTATGCAGATTAATTAGCCTATGGCTAAGACTTCAGGTTTTCTTTTCAGGCCCATAAGGCACTCTGACAGATATAACTTCTAAGTCTAGTCTCTTTCCCTCTCCTTTAGGGGAAAGAGTTTGTTTGAGGGGCCTAGGGTGCCTTCATACCGTAAGATAAGGAGAACAAATCTAAGGGTCAAAGTTCAATTTTTATATAATAAAATTGTTAAAAATGTTTAATAGGTTAAAGGATTGTCAATCTCCTCATATAAAACTGACCTGTATACAGTTAAAATACCAACTATTTAAAACCAAAAATATAAGGAGCGCTCGCATAGGCTAAAGACAAATTGTTTTATTATTCCCACATACAAAGTCATAAATATTAAAAATAGAGTGCACACTCTAAAACACAAAATTAATATAAAAATACACAAATATTCTGAACAAATTTTTCTAATTAAACGACCTTAAAATAGACCTTAAAATAGAGTCTTTTAGATTCCTTTGTGCAAAATTCTTAAAGCAGAGATTGGGAGGTGGATCTTTATATCACACAGTTCATTGGACTCTATTATGTCTTCTATTGGCCAATAGGATTGCTCTATTATCGTTGATATTCACTTTCAAAATGTAACGGTTTTTAAAGTAAATTGTAACTATATGTTCCCAAGACAATGTTCGTTTTTCAGATATATTTTGCCTAGGACTTTTTACCTTGATCTTCCAATCTTTCAATCCTCTGCTGTAATTCTTAACAGAGTGAACCTCTGATTCAGTACGGCACAAAACGATCCCCGCCTTCCGATGACAATGAGTTTTTAGCTTCTCTTGTCTCCAGGCTCAAAAAAGGATCTTTATGCTCACTCCTGGATATGGGTATGTTAGTACTATTACCCCGCTTCAGTCCTCGATGTCCCGAACAGGTCTTTCACAGCTCTTGTAGTGTAGCTGTCGGCTCCGAGAAGTTCCGGTTTCTTAGCCCTTTAAGTTCGGCTGTGTTTCTCAGTGTCTCTCAGTGTCAAGTCCTTTGTTTGTATCATCAATGCGTTTCCGCTCACAATGAGCCTTTTTCAAGATCGCAATTTTTTTGTTCCTTTTGTTCTGATAAGAGCCCAGCGTCAGAGGCCTCCGCTAAACCAGAGCAAACCAAGAGTTCTTGTAAGCCGGCTCAGTCCTGGAATAGATCCAAGCAGAGCAAGAAGCCTTCCCGAGACTAGGTCCGCATGAAGGGGCGGCCCCCGGTCCTATTTTGGATCGTGTAGGGGGCAGACTGTTACTCTTTCAGAGGCTTGGTTCAGGGACGTGTAGGATCCTTGGGTCCTGGAGGTCATAGCTCAGGGTTACAAGATAGGTTTCAAAGCTCATCCAACCAGGGGCAGATTCATCCTCTCAACCTGTCTTCAAGACTAGGACAGAGGTAAGCCTTTCTGGAGTGTGTAAGGGATCTGTCCTCCTTTGGAGTCATTGTCCCAGTGCCTATTGCAGAGAGAGGTTTGTACTATTCAAACAATTTTCCGTCCAGTTCTGGACCTGAAGTGCTTAAACAAATTTCTAAATGTCCCCTCGTCAAGATGAAGACAAAAAGGTCCATCCTTACCTTAATTCAGGAAGGGCAGTTTATGATTACTATAGATCTGAAGGAGGCATTCCTTCACCTTCTAATCCACAGGGAACACTTCCAGTTCCTCAGGTTTGCGTTCCTGGACCAGCATTTCCAGTTCATTGCTCTTCCGTTTGGTCCAGCTACTGCTCCAAGAATTTTTACGAAGGTTCTAGGGGCTCTTCTAGCAGTTGCCAGATCCCGGGTGTAGCAGTAGCTCCCTACTTGGACCATATTCTGGTACAAGCACCATCGAATCGTCTGGCGGAAATCCATACGGTATCTCTCCTCTGTCTTTTTCGATCCCACGGAGGAAAGATAAATAGAGAAAGGAGTTCTCTTATTCCAAGCACCAGGGTGGAATTCCTGGGCAGGATAATAGATTCCATAGACATGAGAATATTTCTAACAAACCAGAGAAGTTGCAAGCTAGCTTGAACATGTCTTGCCCTCCAGACCTCCTTAAGGCCATCTGTGGCTCAGTGTATGGAGGTGATTGGTCTCATGGTGTCCAGTTTCGACATCGTTCTCTTTGCCAAGTTTCACCTCAGGCCGTTGTGACTGTGCATGCTGAGGCAGGGGAACGGCGATCATTTGGATCTGTCTCAACAAATTTCTCTGGATAACCGATCGAGAGAATTGCTCTCTTGGTGGCTCTGTCCGGATCACCTGTCCCGAGGGACATCCTTTTACAGACCATCCTGGGTGACTGTGACTATGGAAGCAAGTCTGTCAGGATGGGGAGTGGTTTGGGGCGCCAAGAATGTGCAGGGCCTGTGAACGCAGGAGGAGAGCTCCCTTTCAACATTCTAGACCTTCGGGCAATATTCAGTGCTCTGAAGGCTTGGCGCCTACTCGGCTAGTAGTCTTCTTATCCCGGCGTCGAGCCAGAATGATAGGGCATATCCCAGAGCAGAGAAAGTTCGCAAGATGAGGTAAGCGGCACTCACCACAGGCCTTAATCACGTGATGTCACACACATAGTGTTTGGTCTGTTGGAGAAAGACTGAATGAGCTTGAGGAGTTTTGCACAAGACTGCACTGTTTCTTGGAAATTTCACATGGATACAGAAGTCTTTGAGATATCCCCAGCTCCTAGGTATGTGACTGGAGAATTCCTTACCGTTGTGTGCAGCTGTTTTGGGGAATAACCCTGTTCACTGGAGAATTGATGACTGTTTCCTTTTTGAAAAAGTTGCATTGTTGCTAAACTGTTGCTTACAATACACGCAGCACTTTGGAAGTAAGCTTATTGCTTTTGTCTTTACACAGCATTTCACTGGTATACTGGACTATACACCTGCTACAGCTTTAACATCGTTTGTGCATATGAAAGCTATGGAAGCCTTTGTTGTATTAAAATAAAGTGTGCATTCTACCATCCATTAAACTTGCTTTGTTGCTTCAAAAGGAACTTCTGTTTCTGGATATACCATCTATCATTTGTAGTTATCATTGGATAACTTTATCTTTCCAGTGGATTGATTTATGGACAAAATTAAGTGCAAACCCTCTCTCTGATTATAATATTTAAGTACATTGTCTTGTACCCTTAGCAATTAGCGTTTAATTACTAAGCATATTGTTTAAATGTTGTTCAAGTATACACTGGTGCCTATTTACATATGCTGCATGCAAAGGGGCAATTAAAAAAAACTGCATAGATCCTTTTTCTATCCATGGCAGCAATTCCCTTCCTTAAAAGTTGGGGCTGTCCTCTGGTAAGGTGTTGCAATATTTTTTGATTATTCCTTTCTCCTATGAACACTTAATGACGTCACAGTACTGCTTTCAAATGAGCAGTCTGCATTTATTGTATATATGTATAGTATTGTAAACTTTAAAATATGGTTGATTACAATATTACATTGATTTAGTAATGGATGGTGCTGTACAGTTTCTTTTGTGAGAGAGTGTCTCTATATTGGATTATTTGCCATTAAGGTATTGCAAAAATCCATAAGCTAAATCAATAAAAAAAGTTAAAAGAGTGCTTGATTCCCTGTCATCTTTATGATAAGTGGATCTCACTTTCATTTTCTTTCTTTAAATTTTTTTGAATAACAGGCAGAGTGGTCAGACAAGCAGAGTTCAGTAGCAGTATATCAATCCAGCAGTTTAGGGGTTAACAGGCAGAGTGGTCAGACAAGCAGAGTTCAGCAACATTATAGCAATCCAGTAATCAGCAATCTATCACACCCAGGAGTACACAAAGTAACACCTATACTTGGGCAGTGATAGATTGCTAAATGGCAACTTACATAGGTGCAGGATTCGTGCATCAAAGCAGAGAGCGTGCAGCGATGACGCCAGCGCCACACGCAACAGGAGCCGACACAGCCCCTGACAACAAGCAGGCAAGCAGGCGCCGCACCCCTAGCAACGGCTAGTGTGGCGCGGCGTGACACTACTGGGTCCGTCCCAATTTATCTGATTCCAATCAGGCAATATAACCTCGGAGGCTTACATCAACCATCAGGGGGGAATGAGAAGCTCCCTAGCAATGAGGGAAGTATCGGATTCTGGAGTGGGCGGAGACCCACAACTGTTCTCTGTTTGCGATCCACATTCCGTCAGGTGGGGAACGCCAGAAATAGATTTTATGGCTTCCCGTCTCAATACCAAGCTACCCAAATATGGGTCGAGGTTCAGGGATCCTCAGGTGGAGCTAATAGATGTATTAGCGGTGCTTTGGGGGTTCAATCTAATTTCTCTTTTCTTGCCATTACCACTCCTTCCTTGAGTGGTGGCTCGAATCATACAGGAGCAGTCGTCAGTGATACTGATTGCTCTATCGTGGCCGCAAAGGATATGGTTCACGAATCTAGTGGGGATGTTATCATCTCCTCCTTGGAGGTTACCTTGTCGCAGGGATCTGCTGGAACATGGCCCCTTTCTTCATCAAGATCTAGATTCTCTGAGGCTGACTGCGTGGAGATGAACGCTTAGTCTTAGCCGAGAGAGGGTTTTCTGAGAGTGTTATTGATACTCTCATTCAAGCTCGTAAGCCGGTTACTTGTCACATCTATCATAAGGTGTGGAGGACCTACATATTTTGGTGTGTAGAGCGTGGTTTGTCCTGGCACAAAGTAAAGGTTGCCAGGATTCTTATTTTCTCCAGGAGGGACTGGAGAAGGGCCTCTCAGCTAGTTCCTTAAAGGGACAGATTTTGGCCCTGTCTGTGTTTACTGCACAAGAGGCTCGCTGAGCTTCCGGATGTACAGTCCTTTGTTAAGGCTCTGACTAGGATCAGGCCGGTGTTTAGATCTAATGCTCCTCCTTGGAGTTTAAATCTTGTTCTTAAAAGTTTTGCATCGGGCTCCGTTTTAACCTATGCATGAGGTTGACATTAAGTTGTTTATCTTGGAAGGTTTTTTTTCTACTAGACATTGATTTTGAGTCTCTGTGATTGCTGCCTTGCGATGCGACCCTTCTTATCTGGTGTTTCATGCTGATAAGGCTGTTCTACGAACCAAGTTAGGATTTCTTCCTAAGGTTGTATCAAATTGCAACATCAATCAACATATTGTGGTTCCTTTCTTATGGCCTAAATCCTTCTTCATCGAAGGAACATTTACGGCATAATCTGTATGTGGTTCGTACTTTGAAGTTCTAACTTCAGGCTACGAAGGAATTTAGACAAACTTCTTCTCTGTTTGTTATCTATTCTGGGAAGCGTAGCGGTCAGAGGACTTCTTCGACTTCCTTATCTTTTTGGTTCAGGAGTATCACCCGCTTAGCATATGAGTCAGCGGGTCTTAAGCCTCCTCATAGGATTACGGCTCATTCTACGAGAGAAGTGGCTTCCTCTTGGGCCTTCAAAAATGGGACCTCTATGGATCAGATTTGTAAGGTGGCTACCTGGTCCTCCTTAAATACTTTTTCCAAATTTTACAAGTTTGAGGTTTTTTGCTTCTGCTGAAGCAGCCTTCAGGAGAAAGGTTTTGCAGGCTGTGGTGCCGTCAGATTAGGGGCCGCCTCTCTTTTTACTTTGGCTGGGGTGTCTTTGCCTCCTCCTGGTGGCCAGGTTCAGTATTTCCCACAAGTAAGGAATTCAGCTGTGGACTCTCCCTGTACAGAAGAAAAGGACATTATCTGGGAAGCATAATTTGTTTTTCATAATCGATTAATCGACTAATCAGATAAAAAAGTCTTATATTTAAAATAAAATCCACATACTGAGTATTACAAATATAAACTTCAAACTAAAACTTTACATTAACACAACTGTTTGTCCAATTTTTTTAACCAGCATCAGAACAAATGTTTACAGAAAATAAAAAAACACAAACTGTTTCAAGAGGTAGAACTACAGAGAGGTAGACTATCACTGGTAATAACATTCTGTTAATCACTCTCTCTCTTTGTATCCAAATGCAAAAATGGCAACGTGACCACATGCTCCTGGCTGAGGCTGGCTCTTTTTTTGCAGCTATTTTGCCTGCAGCAGAGAAGAGGCGCTCAGATGGTGTTGCAGTGCCTGAGATGTATAAGTAGGGATTTGCCAATTTCACCAAGGTGGGATATTTATTTTTGTTAAAGGGGCACTGAACCCATTTTTTTTTCTTTCATGATTCAGATAGAGCATGACATTTTAAGTAACTTTCTAATTTACTCCTATTATCAATTTTTCTTTGTTCTCTTGCTATCTTTATTTTAAAAGCAGGAATGTAAATCTTAGCAGCCAGCCCATTTTAGGTTCAGCACCATGGATAGCACTTGCTTATTTGAGGCTTACATTTACCCACCAATAAGCAAACATAACCCAGATTGTCAACCAAAAATGGGCCGGCTCCTATGCATCACATTCCTTCTTTTTAAATAAAGATAACAAGAGAACGAAGAAAAATTGATAATAGGAGTAAATTAGAAAGTTGCTTAAAATTGCATGCTCTATCTGAATCTGAAAAGTTAGCCTGTACTTCATTCTAACATAAAAATATCTATATGCAATGGTATATAACCAGCTATAAAGGTTAGGGAAAAAATATCTAGTCCGCACTTAAAATAACAGATATATACTTATAGAGGTTGAATATGGTACATATTACAATTAAAGGGACATAATACTCATATGCTAAATCACTTGAAACTGATGCAGTATAACTGTAAAAAGCTGAAAGGAAAATATCACCTGAGTATCTCTATGTAAAAAAGGAAGATATTTTACCTCACAATTTCCTCAGCTCAGCAGAGTAAGTTCTGTGTAAAAAGTTATACTCAGCTGCAGGTAAAAAAAAGATGAAGAAATGAACAGGTCATGAACTCTTTTACTGTGATCTCATTAGATTTCACTTAACTAACATGAGATTTCATTGTAAACTACCTTACACTGAATAGGGAAATAAGATGAGTGTGCACGTAAGCTCGCTCCTTCCGCTGTCCCGGGACAGACATACTGATTTGTTGCTTAGAAGTCCTTTACAATGGGATGTGGCTACTGAGAAACTTTTGAGCTAAAATATCTTTCTTTTTTACATAGAGATGTTCAGGTGATATTTTCTAGTCAGCTTTTTACAGCTATACTACATCACTTTCAAGTGTTTAAACATTTGGGTATTATGGCCCTTTAATTAAAAATAAGGACTATATATCAGTGACAGGACAAAGCCTTACACATTTATCTATACAGTACATATAATCAGCAATAGCAAGAGATTTGCTAATAATTGTGCAAACAGATAATAGTGCACATCAATTCAAATAACAAATCTCATCAGTCTAGGGCTAGGTGTAAATAGCAAGCTTGGTACTAAATCATGCAAAGCATAGTCCCAAATCACCTGATTTAATATAAACAATCCGAATGATGACTACTATTAGTTCTAGGTTGCACATAAGCCAAGAGTAGTTGTAAACTTAGAAAGAAACTGTCCTGAGAAAGTGAAAAGTAAACGTCTGTAGATGTCCTTTAGGCTAAAGGCATAAACATAAAACACAATACCATGTGCAGGAGTTAATCGGAGTGAAGCAGCTGGTGCTGTGTACAGACCAACTAATCGCAAACCAACTAATCGATTATGAAATTTGTTAACTATTTTCTTAATCGATTATTATAGATTATATCAATTAGTTGCAGCTCTAGTAATCACACTGTAGATTTTTACTTGGTCTGAGGCTGGTTGCCTCTCAATTGATGTCTGTCTTGTTTGCGCTTTGAACCCTTCCCCCTCATTGTACTGGTCTTTAAGGGAAAAACCTGGTCTATAAAGACTCTGTTCCTTATCAATCCCTGAGATAATGTTCTCTGCTCACTGATTTAAAGAAACCCCCTTCAGACGAATATTTAAAGCCCTGCTGTATGTGTATTAACTATCGTTCTTACTTTAGGTCTCACTGAGGATTCTGATGCATGAATCTGATTAGATGATATTGTATTTCTTAATATACCTATACAGAATAAGGAAATAAAATAAATCAGGAACATATACAGTGATTTTAATTAAACGTTTAACTCTGTATTGTAGATTCTAAAGCAATCAGTGACACAGAGGCCAGATAGAGGGGCAGTCAGGGCAACAGTAACAGTCCTTCCTCACTCCTTTTTTATAGCAGACTGAACTTTTTCTGGTTGCTGGACATTTTATGAATGAAATGTGGGAGGATTAGGGGTATGGGTAAAAAAATACCAGATATGTAGAGCACATACGCATTATACACAGCAATCTGCATAACATAAGACTACATTTTGCACCAGGTTTTGGTTTTTCGTGGAAGTAGATATGGCTGTAGGCCCTGGACAGCTAAATCTACTCTCCCCCCCCCCCCCGATATTTTTGCTGTACTCCACATTGCACTTTGTCTTCAGGATCTGTGCATATTTTCCCTTTACAGACACTAGCGCCGTAGTTTCATTGTGCATAGTGGAGAGCACGTAAACTAATTTTTTGTCAGTGAACCAAAGGACCAGTAGCTCATTGTGGCTGTAAAGCTGACATTGTACCCCTATGTTTTTTTCCATATGTCAGCTTCTGGGGTAAACCTGTATGATTTTTTTTGCACTGTGCCACAAGCCAGGGAATCAAAGTAAAATAAAAATGTTAACAGCTCTGTGTTGATATAGAAGTTGTTAAGCTATATATGGAACCCTTTTTTAGCAAGGGTAGGAGGAGATCCCACACAATTTTTACCATTTGTGCCAATTAAATCTGGGCAGCCATGTGGATTGAAGTGGTTATTTTTACCCTCATAAATGCAAAATGCCCAGTTATACACTGTACTGCATTCACACAGTTCATAAAATTTGATATCTTAGTGGGACCGCTTGGATGGGATATATTGTTCCAAAAGCAATCTCCCCTTATGTTTCATGAGGGACTCATCAATACAAATGTCCTGGTCAGGGGTGTAAATTTCTGAAAATGTTTGGGACAGGTGGTTTATTAATATTTTATATAACCTGTCATGACAGGGTCATTTCTAGTGGGGGCACTGGGCATTATCTTTCAAATGAATAAACCACAGCAGTTGTTTATATCTATCCCTCTTCATAATCCCTGGAAAAAGAAGGGTATCCAATATGGGGTTCTGATTGCAGTAGGAATGTATGCTGGGTTTCTTCACAATGTCCATTACCAAATTCAGGGCTCAAAACTTTTTAATTTCAGGTATGTTTTCTGACAGACTGAGACTGTGGATTTTCTGACAGATACTGGCTGGCATATACTTTTGTTTGGGGAAAATGTCCCTTTAAGACCTTCACGTTTTCCACACCAGAATCCTCAAAATTAAGGGAGAGGTACAAACAATAGTGAAGTTCTGTGATTTAAACAATATATGTGAATACTATAGGACCATACTCACACATTTGAGAGCTAATGACTGAGCTCTCAGTTGTATTAGCTCAATATTATCCCACTCCTCTGGCAGGTTAGATAACAGGAGACCACAGGATACAGGTAAATATTTATTTATATACAAACATCAGATATAGGACATTGTAAAAGCGCACTGGTGTTAATGGACAAGCAACAGTACAGGTATATGATCTACTGCTGAAGGAATTCCATGGCACCTCAGCATTCCCAGCTGATCTTGGATCAGAATTAGTTCAGTTGCATTCAGAGGGTCCCACCTTACTTGATGTGCCTGTTTGCGGCAGCTAGATAATTAACCAGCCATTACAAGTGGCTGGTTATTGCTACCGGAAGCTTGTGGTAGCAATTAGCGTTCATAAAATCAACCAGACATAAGATCTATGGTTAGTTTTCTAAAAGTGCCCAAAATTCCCTCTATTATAGTTTTTTTATTAAAACAAATCTAGCATTTTTTTAAAAATAAAAAACAAAACAAAACTGCACTAGGCAGTTTTGGTGCATTAAAGTTGGTGGGAGTTGGGTGTTAGAAAAAGAAACGGCACTGAAAGGTGCTTTACATTGCAGTCTATGGGAACACACAGTTCCTATAGACCGCAAACTAAATATATATGTATATGCTTATATGCATATATATTTAAGTGTTTAATATGTGTATATCAGCATATACATATATATTTAAAAATGCCGCCCATCGCTGTTCTACCGTCTTTAAGGGTAAAAGAAAGAGACTCCCATAGGATATTCAACAGTAGGATTAGCTGAAGTTCAAGCATTATATGTAATTACTATTTGTAAGCCTTGTCTAATTGGATATAGTTGTGCATAGGCATAAATAACAATTTCCTTCATGTAATTGGCAAAAGTCCATGAGCTAGTGACGTATGGGATATACAATCCTACCAGAAGGGGCAAAGTTTCCCAAACCTCAAAATGCCTATAAATACACCCCTCACCACACCCACAATTTAGTTTTTCAAACTTTGCCTCCTATTGAGGTGGTGAAGTAAGTTTGTGCTTGATTTTTATGATTTTTTATGTGATAAGTGCTTCTAAGCATTCTGAAGCCCAATTCCTCTCAGAGTACAGTGTTTGTCAGAGGGATGTGAAGAGTATCGCCTGTTTGATTTTATGGTTTCCCTCCCGGGGAATCTTTTCAAGGGTTCTCTGTTATCGGTCGTAGGGATTCATCTCCTACCTCCCTTTTCAGATCGACGGTATACTCGTATATAACATTACCTCTGCTGATAGCTTATAGTACTGGTTTGGCTATCTGCTATATGTGGATGGGTGTATTTCGGTAAGTATATATCATTATTTAAGACACTCTCAGCTATGGTTTGGCGCTTAATGTATAAAGTTTTAAATATATGTATTTTACTTATATTTGCCATGAGTCAGGTCTATGTGTATTTCCCTTTGCAGTCTGGCAGTTTCGTTATGGAATCATGTTTAAGGAAGTTTTTCTTACCTGGGGTATAGTCTTTTAATTTTGACTTGTTTTTTTTTTTGTAAAAATTGTTAGGCTTGCGAGGGCGCAAAATGCTGTTATTTATTGCGTCATTCTTGGCGCGAGAATGTTTTTGCCGCGAATGTGCGTCTGTAATGATGCAAGTTCGTCATTTCTTGCATCTTAGTTGACGCTAGGTTTTTTGGCGGAGATTGTGTTTGTTATGACGCGAGTTGTCATTTCCGGGTGTTTGTTGGCTCCAAAAATTTCTCAACTTCCTTTTCCATTGTGCGTCATACTTGGCGCCAAAAAAAATAGTTTTTATTTTACCCCACTTCCTATATGCTCCTTGCCTTCTTTATGCTCAGAGGGCTATTTGCTTTTTTTGCCAATTTTAGCATTTGCATTTTTTCCCATTCCTGAAACTGCTATATGTGGAAATAAGATATTTCTGTTTAAATGTTATTTTTTCTTTTACATTTTACAAGATGTCTCAATCTGATCTTGTCTCAGAAGCTACTGTAGGAACCATGCTGCATGAACACAGTTCTACCAAAGCTATGTGTTTCTGTTGTAAGCTAGTGGAGATTCTATCTCCAGCTGTAGTGTGTAACAGTTGTCATGATAAGCTTTTGCATGCAGAAAAGGTTTCTATTAGTGCTAGTACAATATCTGTTGTTCCTTCAACATCTAAAGTACATGATATCCCTGTTGATATGAAAATTTTTATTGCTGATGCGATACAGAAGGCTATGGCTGCTATAACGCCTTCAAATAAACGTAAAAGGTCTTTTAAATCTTCTCATAATACTGATGAATTTTGTAATGACCGGCAACATACTGATATATCCTCCTCTGATGAGGATCTCTCTGATTCAGAAGATCCTACTTCAGACATTGACACTGATAAATCATCTTATCTTTTTAAGATTAAGTATATTCGTTCTTTGTTAAAAGAAGTGTTGAAAGTTGGATATTGAGGAGTCTGCTCCTCTTGATAATAAATCCAGTAAACATTTAAATTATGTCTATAAACCTCCTGTGTCTACCCCTGAGGTTTTTCCTGTTCCTGATGCTATTTCTAATGTATCAAAACCAAGTCCTGGAAGACAAAAAAGAGAGCCGCCCTTGATGCAGCAAATCCTAAACAACGTGGACCCATTATCAACATTAAGCAATTCGATACTCACAAGGAAAGTTGCACATCCAGTGCAATAATAGACGAGCCGAAACTTCAGAGCCGTTCAGCCGACTCCCCACAGGCAGGTCAGCTGTGTGTAGGAGCAAAAACTCAGTCGGTGTCTCAATTTCCAGTAAAGCTTGCAGGCTCTGAACACCAGTTAAGAAATGCAGGTAGGTAACCTCAGGACCTGACACATTCCAGTCTTAGCATGCCCACAGACAATCACTCCAGGACTGCAGGTAGTTATAGCGCAGTTGTTACAGAAACTCAAGACCTTCAATCATTGAGAAAACCTTGTTTTCAGATTTGGTGAGATTTTCATCTCTATATTACAGTATCTTATACAGTGACAAGCTGCTGGTGGTGCTTTGTGTGCGTGGCTACAGGTGTGCAGGTACTTTGTGGTCAGTGATATAGCACTGTTTTTTTATTTCTGATGTGATTGCTAAGGAATGGTCTAAGCCTGGTACTTCTTTTGTTCCTTCTTCAAGGTTTAAAAAGTTGTATCCTTTGCCAGTGGCTAAATTAGAGTTTTGGGAAAAAGTCCCTAAGGTTGATGGGGCTATTTCTACTCTTGCTAAACGTACTACTATTCCTATGGAAGATAGTACGTCTTTAAAGGGTCCTTTAGATAGGAAAATTGAATCTTATCTAAGGAATGCCTATTTGTATTCTGGCTATATTCTCAGACCTGCCATTTCTATGGCTGATGTTGCGGCTGCATCAACTTTTTGGTTGGATAGCTTAGCACAACGGGAAAAGACTCTGATTTGCCTAGTATTGTTCGTTTGCTTCAACATGCTAATTTTATCTGTGATGCTATTTTTTATATCATCAAGATTAATGTTAAATCTTTGTCTTTGGCTATTTTAGCTAGAAGAGCGTTATGGCTAAAATCATGGAATGCTGACATGGTATCTAAATCTAGGTTACTATCTCTATCATTCCAGGGTAATAATTTGTTTGGTTCCCAGTTGGATTATATTATTTACACTATTAGTGGGGGGAAGGGAGTTTTTTTGCCTCAAGATTAAAAGTCTAAAGGCAAATCTAAAGCTTCTAATTGGTTTTGTTTCTTTCGTCAAATTAGAGAACAAAAAAACACTCCTTCCCCTAAGGACTCTGGCTCCAATTGGAAGCCATCCTCGAATTGGAATAAATCCAAGTCTTACAAGAAACCAAAGCCAGCCCCCAAGACTGCATGAAGGTGCGGCCCTAAATCCAGTTCTGCTGGTGGGGGCAGATTGAAATTATTTCAAGACGTTTGGGCAGGTTGTGTTCAGAATCATTGGATTCAGAATATTGTTTCTCAGGGGTATCGAATAGGTTTCAGAATAAGACCGCCTGTGAGAAGATTTTTTCTCTCACGTTCCAACAAATCCTGTGAAAGCTCAGGCCTTTCTGAAGTGTGTTTCAGATCTAGAGCTTTCAGGAGTAATTGTACCAGTTCCCATTCTGGAACAGGGTCTGGGTTTTTATTCAAATCTATTCATTGTCCTGAAGAAGGAAAATTCTTTCAGACCAGTTCTGGATCTGAAGTTTTTAAATCAATTTCCAAGGGTCCCAACTTTCAAGATGGTGACTATAAGGACTTTTCTGCCTTTTGTTCAGCAAGGTCATTACATGTCCTTAATAGACTTACAGGATGCGTATCTTCACATTCCGATTCATCCAGACCACTATCGGTTTCTGAGATTCTATTTTCTAGACAAGCATTACCAATTACCAATTTGTTGCTCTTCAATTTGTTGGCCTAGCAACAGCTCCAAGAATCTTTTCAAAGGTTCTTGTTGCCCTTCTATCTGTAATCAGAGAGCAGGGTATTGAGGTGTTTCCTTATTTGGATGATATCTTGGTACTGCTCAATCTTTTTATTTAGCAGAATCTCACACAAATCATCTTGTGTTGTTTCTTCAAAGACATGGTTGAAGGATCAATTTACCAAAAAGTTCCTTGAATCCTCAGACAAAGGTCACCTTTTTAGGTTTCCAGATAGATTCAGTGTCCATGACTCTGTCTTTAACAGACAAGAGACAAATGAAATTGGTTTCTGCCTGTTGAAACCTTCAGTCTCGATCATTCCCTTCACTGGCATGTGCATAAAAGTTTTAGGTCTCATGACTGCAGTATTGGATGCAATCCCCTTTGCTCTTTTTCATATGAGACCTCTGCAGCTTTGCATGCTGAATCAATGGTGCAGGGATTATACTTGGATATCACAGTTGATATACTTAAATCCCAACATTCCACTCTCTTTGTCCTGGTGTTTGGACCGCCATCGGATTATTCAAGGGGCCTCTTTTATTTGTCCTTCCTGGACTGTGATGTCAACGGATGCAAGTCTCACAAATTGGGGAGCGGTCTGGGGGTCTCTGACAGCACAAGGAGTTTGGACTCCTCAAGAGGTGAGGTTACCAATCAATATTTTATATATTTTCAGGGCTCTTCAGGCTTGGCCTCTATTAAAGAGAGAATCATTCATTTGTTTTCAGACAGACAATATAACAACTGTGGCATATGTCAATCATCAATGGGGGACTCACAGTCCTTTAGTGATGAAAGAAGTATCTAGGATACTTTCTTGAGCAGAATCCAACTACTGTCTAATTTCTGTGATACGTATCCCAGGTATAGACAATTGGGAAGCGGATTATCTCAGTCGTCAGTCTTTACATCCAGTTGAGTGGTCTCCATCTCCATCTAGATGTATTTGGTCAGATTGTACAGATGTGGGGTCTCCCCGAATTAGATCTGATGGCTTCCCATCTAAACAAGAAATTTCCCAGGTACCTTTCCAGGTCCAGAGATCATCAGATGGAGATGGTAGATGCGTTAGCAGTTCCTTGGTTTTACCAACCTGCTTACATTTTTCCGCCTCTACTTATTCTTCCAAGGGTGATCTCCAAGATCGTATTGGAACAATCACATGTGTTTCTTATAGCACTAGCATGGCCTCACAGGTTTTGGTATGCAAATCTTGTCCGGATGTCCAGTTGCCAACCTTGGCCACTTCCTTTTAGGCCAGATATTCTATCTCAAGGGCCCTTTTTCCATCAGGATCTCAAATCGCTAAATTTTAAGGTATGGAAATTGAACGCTTAGTAGTTTCTCTGACTCAGTGATTAATGCTATGCTACAGGCTCGTAAGTCTGTTTCAAGGAAGATTTATTATCGGATTTTGAAAACCTATATTTCATGGTGTTTTACCCATAAATTCTCTTGGCATTCTTTTAGGATTCCTAGAATTTTACAGTTTCTTCAGGATGGTTTGGATAAAGGTTTGTCTGCATGTACCTTGAAAGGACAAATTTCTGCTCTTTCTTTTGTTCATAGAAAGATTGATAAACTTCCTGATATTCATTGTTTTGTTCAGGCTTTGGTTTGTATCAAGCCTGTTTTTAAATCAATCTCTCCTCCTTGGAGTTTTAATTTGGTTTTGAAGGTTTTGCAGGCTTCTAGGAAAGGTCAGAAATCCTCTGCCATTTCTTTGGCATCTTGGTTAAAGTTTTTGATTCACAAGGCTTATTTGGAGGCGGGGCAGTCTCCGCCTCAGAAAATTACAGCTCATTCTACTAGATCAGTCGCCACTTCTTGGGCTTTTAAGAATGGAGCTTCAGTTGATCAGATTTGCAAAGCAGCAACTTTGGTCTTCTTTGCATACATTTACTAAATTTTCCCATTTTGATGTATTTGCTTCTTCTGAAGCAGTCTTTGGTAGAAAAGTTCTTCAGGCAGCTGTTTCAGTTTGATTTTTCTGCTTATGATTTAAGTTTTTTTCTTGAAATTTATGTTAAATTTATGAGAAAACTTTGCCCCTCCTTGTAGGATTGTATATCCCATACGTCACTAGCTCATGGACTCTTGCCAATATGAAATAAATAAATTTATCAGGTAAGTTCTTACTTAAATTATGTTTTTATTGAGTACAAACCCACCACTAGAGCAGAGTGAGACAAAAATAAATACCTCTGAGCACAATGTACATGAGATGAAAAAATATATGGTAAGAATCTTATTAAAATGTAACCTTTAGAGGGGCGGAGCCGGTGGCAGTCAAGATGGCCGCATTTACTTGCTGCTCTGTGTAAGTTTCACTCAAAAAGGGGCATTAATAATTTAAAATACCATATATTTAAAAGAATCAGTACAGCACAGGAGTCCAGAACATACGGTGTACACACTGGCAGTTCCGACGAACAGAGAAAAGCTCAAATGACATCAGACCAAGATACATCATGGACAGGAGCTGCACTGGGTGCGTTCCCTGAGCCTAAACCACATGGTCATTAAAAATTCAGCGGAGAGCATAAAACAGCATGCATAAATTCTCTGCGAGAGAAGCTGACAATCCGGGAGCCAGTTGTAACTCATCTCACTGACACTTGGATGCATGACGTTTAAGCTCATCGGTGAACGTTCCAGTAAGATCGCTTAGCTGGTGAGAAATCTGAGCTACATTTCATTGGACATGGAGCTTTCTACCTTTCTGCTGCGGGAACTATGCACCCTTTTTGGCCGCTACCAGGAAAACATTGCGTGGAGTCTGCAGACCGCTCTTGGCCTGACATTGGCTATTTGCCATTTTGAGGCCCGGGGAGGGAGCGGGAGCGCTTTCTGCTGGAGCTGATGTCGAAAGGCCCCGACGTCGGACAGCAGTGGCTACATGGGGCCAACTTATTTTATGTGAAAGTAGCAAGGAGCCTGAGCAGCCACAGGCTGATTCCCGGGGGGGCATGTCACACACACCTCTGTTGCCATATTAATATGATACCCAGGAAAAATAACAAAAATATCACTAGAGCCCCTGGAATCTTGCCAGTTGGTTGGGCGTTACATTTATAGAGAATGAGATAGAAGCAACGGAGGATCATCTGTTATTGTCTAGGTGGCAATTGGGACAGTTACAAACTTAGCAGAACATCAAAGTAGGAATCGGCTGATATTCTGGAGCAGCAAGTGTGTGGTTAAGTGCTCGCCACAATATTACTGCATATCACTGTGCCCATCACTCTGCCCATCCTAACTCACTGAAAAGCAAGGTACATATCGTTTAATACATATTGTTTAAAATAACTAAACTGAGCCTGCACTTCTGTTATCTCATACTGACTATTGAGAATGCTCTCTCTCATGGCTTAATGTGTCGCTCTGGACTGATGATGTTTGTAGTTTAAGACCTTTGTTGGATTAATGTAATTTGGCGCTAGCAAAGGCTTACTAACGTGTTTTTTTCTCATAGGTTTATCTGACTGGTGCTATAAAATCACTGCTACTGTTCATACTGTATTACCATTTTTTTTTGTTTTTTTTCTAATACTATGTTTTTGTTATATATATATATGGAATCACTCCTTTAGATTGGTTGTGGCTTCACACCATGTTTATGACAAGCGTTTGAAAATGTTTTACATCACTCCTAAATTTTAGTCTGCTGTATTAAGGAGCCATACATGTATCTACTTAAAACTAAAGATAAAGTTCTTTTCATTCATGTCCCAAAAATGTTATACTTGTGTTTCATACATTGCTTAGAGTGAGAGCTGCTTTCCTATTTATTTTTCTCGTTATTCTGACTTCAAATGGGGTCAGTATTACATTTTAACATACTGTATAACAAGGTCTGGATTAAGGGGAATACACTTCTGCTAGTATTGTCACTTTTGCACACGCTTAGATATCATATTACCAGAAAGGACATATTCAATTCATATATACCTTTAGCATTTCAAAGTTTAGGTAATAGATACCCATTTGTGCTGATTGATTAATAGGGATATCAAAGGTATCAAAATATTTCTTATTTTAGCTTCTTTGAACTTTTTAATTGTTTAACAAACTATCCGTGCATTGTAATACCTATACTTTGTCCTACACTAATATAGTCTATTTATATCTTATACCTCAGTGTTAATTGCAGACCTATGTTTCTTTCGGACATTATATTTATTCTACTCACCCCTTTCAATTAGCAACCAGTAGCATGTTTAATACATGCCTAGTTAACAGTGCAAAGCACATTATTTTGCCCTCATTCTGTAATTAAAGATATAAGCGTGTGTGGTTAGCTTCCCACATTGCCATAATAATTAATAAGCTTAATTCAGGACTCTATGTTGAAAAACGTTAGGAGAGCTCTTACATTTTACTATTTGTCTCGCCCCCCCATATATAGTACTCTGACACTCCTTGATAGTGATCAAAGGTTTTTGCTGTGGTTTCCCTTTCAACATACCGCTCCTACAATCGTATCTCCTCTAGCCTATATGCTCTATATTTACCACTATCCTGTCAGATCATATGGTATTGTTTCCTTCTTACAGAACTATATTTAGATTGTTTGAAGTCCAAGAGTGGTTGTCAATGAATATGGGAGATATATAGATTATGGGCATGTCTAAATACTAGGCCTGCTAGTATACTCGTTGACTTAGGTAATAGACATAAAACTTTATGGACATGCTTAGGTAACTTATAGCTTATGTGGATAGTGGATAAACATGTTTATGAAGTTAATAGACAGGCTGGCTTTTGCAATCTATTTAATACAGTCATGCCCATAAAGTTCATAAAGCTCATGAAAAGAAGGTCTATGTGACAATATCTGGCTGACAAAAGAAAAAAAAAAAAAAAAAGAAAACGTGAGGTTTACTTCCAATATGTTTAATATTTTTGCGATGTAACAGAGTTCTACCTCAATAAAAAATTAAATAAAAAAAAAAGTAACCTTTATTATAGCTACTAAAATGACAGCAAAAGAAGAAAACAGATACACTGTTTGCGCCTTATAAAATTAAAAACACTGCGGGGGCGGAGCCATCAACCAAGCATGGAGGACGTGTTTTGAAAAAGCTCCAGAAGAAATTTATTTAAGATAATGTTTAATGGGAGATACACTTTTTCAACTTCCTACAAAAATAATCCTGTGAAAGTGGGATCACTTTTATAGTGTTAGTAGACCCCCACACTCTGTTTTCACGCTAGTCTGTATCCCTGACTATCATCGCGGATTGGGAAACACTCGGGCTTCGTAGGCCTGCTGCAGTTACGACCTTCGATATGGGGGAAGCCTCGACATTCATATATGAGGCTCTGCAGGAGCTCGCCTTGCAAATGTCAGCTGGATATAGCGATATTTCTGCCTGTTTAAAGACCGCTATGGCGCAACAGCTGTGTCCCATGCAAGTTAAGCTAAATAATGTAAACCCTCTGACTTGTACAGACAACCCTACTCTGTATGAGATACGGACAACGGAGACCTCGGTAGAATCTGCTGCCGATATATGCTATGAACCTGCATGCCATACCGCACACTATACTGAATCTGAGCTGGAAGACTTGGATGGCGCTATTGAATGGAAGAGCAACATACTACTCACGCAGCGGGAACCCCCCATAGAAATTAGCCATCTGACCGTCTGTACCAACTTCAGAAACCTAAAGGAGCCTGGTCCGTTAGACTGCAATGATGTATGCAGTCCCATTGACTATGTGACAGCGAGAGTAATCTCTGAAGCGACCTCACATTGCACTGAGACCCTGCGGAGCTACAACTGCTGCATCGGCTCTGAAATGTTTGCCCTGAGTAGCCGGGATGTTTCTGGTCGCCTGCCCTAGTATTGCGGTAATCTAGAGATATGTTTTCTCACCCCAATTTTCCACACTCAGAGAGAGAGGGCATCTAGATTCTACAAGCTATTTCCCTTGTGCCACATTCTTATGCTGGGAGGCCCCTTTGACCCAGGAGGATATACTGAACCGCTCTCCATAGACAGCAGGGATTGCTGACATGTGTGTGAGACAATTTTCCAGGGAATTTGAGTCTCTCCTCTGCTAAATCTACAATTAGACTCCTACCATTTCCCCTACATGTGGGTTTTTAGAGATAGCACTGCTGTGGTTTGGGTTCATGACTGTTTGATCTGACTGTTTGGTGGCGACTGGGTTCTGTGGGTAGCAGGGTCCGGAGTCACTAAGCTGTCACTGTGTGAATATGGACTTCAACATCTGACCTCATTGTGTTCATGAGCTCGGTCCCCCCCCCCCCCCCCTGCAGCCCTATAAATATTCTGATATTGTGTTCACACTATATGTAGGAAGATTGATCACTCCCCAAACACATTTTATTTTATTCTCTCTGCTTAACGATGTCTGTTTGCCAAGGATTTAAAGTATATTAGTGTTAGCACAGTTGAACTGAGGATGATAGATGAATAAACCGTAAGCACTATGTTATCATGCTATCCTGCCTTACATTGTGAATTTCATAGGGGATTTTCTATTGTCATTTGGCTATACTACTACCCACAGTAGTCAATTTACATTTATGATCCTTGAGATTGTTTCCTATACATTTTGCCTCCCTTTGAGGATCAGCAATCCATAAACCCTCTTTTCCAAAGTTTTTTCTATATGCCTTCTTTAATCACTAGACTACCCCCGAATTAGTTGAGCTCCTGAAAAGTTCCTATTATGTTTATTATGTTATGTATTTATCCACTGTTTCACACATTGTACAGCTGCATATGTTTATATAGTACAGAGGGTGCGCATCCAAACTTATCCAAACTGCTAATTTTTGTAGCTGCACACAACACCCACATACAAGTTACTTATTTTAGAAGGACTGTCTTGGTGTAAGTGCATTTTATTATTAGACATACTATATAATGGAGGTATCTAGGTTTAAACTTTGCTGGAACTTCCTTCTGTCTCGTAGGCCTACAGGTTTGAAATACTCTCGATACTCACACGATAGGCCACCTATATTTGTACCTAGTACCTTCAGATCTATAATATCCAATAGCCTATATTACATTAGGATATGCCGTTGCACTACATGATATTAAGCGTCATATGGTTTATACCGATATTTTCTTTCACAACTAACTCTTTTGTCCCTACGCTGACTTTATTACTATAACAAATTTTCTATTTCTGATGGGCCAATCTCCTCCCTTTCCCGTCGGCGCTTGTTGCCTACGGGTCATATCCCTATCCCTTTTCCCATATCGCCTATAGTTGGCACTTCCCCAGGAGAGGAGTTCATCCAAAAGCTCCCTATGATTTATAATGTATATTTTTCTTATATTCTATTATATATTTTTTAGTTTTTTTTATTCGTTTCATACTCTAACATGGGTGATTGACACGCTCCAGTAGCCCCAGTGGGACTTTTTTCTTTATATTGATCTCAGGTCTAATAGGCCATAGCACCCTTTAACTGCGCTATAGCTAGGACAATTTTATAAAATGTACATCTCAGAGTTATTTAGATGTATTGCCCTAGACATGCTATCACTATGTTTAGCGGGCTTTAGCAGTTGTTTTTGCATCATCTACCTTTCCTTCATAATTTTTCTTGTATGTGTTTTTATTGTTTATTTCCAACATGGGTTAGATGTGCTATTACTATAAAGTCAGATATTGTTATAGGGTATTATCGACATATCATACGTCTTAGAATAATTTTACCTAGTTAATCACTTTACTCTGATAAAGCTACGCCCCTCCCTCTTAGTTATATAAACAACAGACCCATCCTTTAAAGCCCTTCCTTGTAACTATGTAATAAGTCCTCCACTGTCTGTTCTCCTGCCCTTTATAGCTCCGTCCCCCCATTCCCTTCCCCACGCCACTTTGAGCGGCTCCTGCTCGCTGCACTTCCTTATCCTTCTCCCCGCTAATTTGGTCCATAAGTGGCCAAACATACACTAATCTACATTTGTCCCACCTCTACTAGACTTTATAACGTTATAATTTTCCTTTATGGCAATGTGAAGAATATAATTTATCTTTTCCCCTTCCCCTATTCACATGAAACCAACCCCCCCTTGCTTCTTTATTTCTTAAATAAATGTCTTATGGCATGTTTAGCTATCATGAGGCGGGGTCACTTCTAACCTATATATTTTACAAAATATAAAACTGAAGTCCTAATATTATCAGTCCAAACTCTTTGCTAATGCTTTAATGAATGGGATTTATACGCCCCTTCTATTTAATTCTATTGCCTAGTCAACCCCCTCACTCCCTCATATCTCTTGCCAATTATAGCTTCTTCATCCTATTAATAATCCTTATCAAGTACCACTCTTTAATCTCATAAATGCATATTGGGTTGACATAATTTGTTTTGTTGACTTGGCAATGTTATTATATCAATACTGTATTCTTCCTCTCTGTAATTATTGCTGGATGTGTCACTTTTGTTACATTTGTTTATGACTTCAATAAAAAACTGTTTAAAAAAAAATAAAAAATAAAAAATTAAAAACACTGCACTACTGGTGCTAATTGTTAGACTTATATTGCTCAAGTATAGAGTAATGGTTTATATCAGTGAATAATGCTCTGTTAAAGGGATACTGAACCCAAATTTTTTCTTTCATGATTCAGATAGAGCATGCAATTTTAAGCAACTTTCTAATTTACTCCTATTATCAAATTTTCTTCATTATCTTGTTATCTTTATTTGAAAAGCAACAATGTAAGTTTAGATGCTGGCCCATTTTTTGTGAATAACCTAGGTTGTTCTTGCAGATTGGTGGATAAATTCACCCACCAATAAACAGGGTTCTGAACCAAAAATTGGCTGGCTCCTTAGCTTAGATGCCTTCTTTTTTAAATAAAGATAGCAAGGGAACTAAGAAAAATGGATAATAGGAGTAAATTAGAAAGTTGCTTAAAATTGCATGCTCTTTCTGAATCACAAAGAAAAAAATTTGGGTTCATTGTCCCTTTAACAGAGCATTATTCACTGATTTCACCTTTAAGGGAAATATAACCTTGCTATAGATGTTACCTCAATTACAGTCCTTTATACAAAAGTACTCCATTATATACACTGGAAACGTAGTGAGCCGCTTGATATAACAAACAGAAAATACACCTGAATTGCAGTACTGACAATTATCAGTTATCATAGGTAATAAGTAGTAATTTAAACCTGCTGGCAGGATATAGCTTGTGAATAAATACTCAAATAGTATAGCAGGAATAAATAGTATAAGTTTATACCCAACAAGAAACTTTAAGGTATAGAGTTAGTGTATTACGGATCTTTATACTGTCTGCAGATATATATTTTTTAGGCAGAGTTGTGCCGCTATATTAAATGACTGTATTGAGTTTTTTTGCAGATAAGTAGCGTAGCCATATACCACATAATTATAGTAAAGGTTTTAGGCATTACTACCCTGGCTGTCTGCCAGGAATGAAGCGATTAAACTAAAGTAGATAAATATTAATTCTGTATTTAGTAATGACCAGTAGAGAGCAAGTTTAAAAAACAACAGAGATCCCCTAACGCAGTCGTGTTTCACTATCTCTTCCTCAGAGGGGTCTATGAAAGCATGCTCTCATGAGCACAATGCTTCCTAGCAATTGTGATTGACTTGTAATACCAGCGCACATTATCGTGCACTGGTATTACAAAGTGGAGCGCTAATATTGCTTGCATGCAAGTGATATTTAGCGCTCCACTTATAATCTAGCTCATAGTGTATGGAATATGTTGCTTCCAAGTTTTTTGTTTTATTATTTACCACACGATTCGTAAGGGATATATATATATATATATATATATATATATATATATATATATATATATATATATTATATAATATATAACAATTATACCTTTACTCATAAAATAGTAATTTACTCAAACCACAATGCCCCTCAGCTGATTACCTTGATCATTGGATAAAAAATGCTACCAAACAACTGATTGTGATTATGATTTTCAGGAAGCTTGGGATTTTGAATGAATTTAGTTTTCTGTTCTGCTGTTTCTAATTTGAACATAAAACATTAATATAAATAATGATTATGAGAAATATATTTGCATATTTTTTCAGTATATAACAAGGAATTGATATTTTGCATATAAACAAAAGGTCTCATCATGTCTTTCTTTAATGTAATGTCAACTCAGATTTTGTGCAATCCAAACACGTTTCATTTTTAGAATTTGCATGAGGATCTGTAACCTTTGTATAATTATTTTCATGTCTGTCTACCTTTGATGGGTTTTAAAATTTATAGAGCAATCAAGATGTGTTTTTTTGCTTTAAAGAATCTTGGTACTAAAGGGGGTTTGCATTTTGAAACAACAAACTATTAAATGGTAATATTTTGATAAATTAAAACGTTTCCTTATCTGTCTGACATAACCTTTATTGTTAGATATTAAAATTAAAGTAAATTGTTTCTGTCTTGCAACTAAAAGTCATTTTAAACATTATAATTTTTTTTCGCATCAATACTGTGGGTTTCAGTCTAGTGCTATAACAAAGGCACATACAAATATAAGCTTGGTTATGATCACTTTATTGAAGAAAACACAATATTGATGCCAAACTTCATCATTGGCTAAAATAAAGTGAAGATGTTATGTATTTGTGAAAGGATTTAGCTGTGGACCACCTGCAGTATACATCTAGATTTTTAAAACTAAAAAAATACTTTCTTTTCTTCATTAATGGAAAGAGTCCACAGCTGCATTCATTACTTTTGGGAATTCAGAACCTGGCCACCAGGCTACTATCTGTCACACTTGAAGGGCCTTGTTCCTGTTCCACGGCGTAGATTCCGGTAAGATTGTTTCATTTTACTTCCATCAGGATTGTGATGTATTACAAATGTTGTCCCGAGAGGCTACCACCTTGCGGGACTAACTATAAATCAGGGTCTCGCTGGGGCTCCTTTTGTATCTTGGAATCAAGGAATCAACCTTCTGAAGGGGGCTATTGAACAGGGTTTTTTTTAATCATGTTTGTTATGTGATTTGACCTGCTTATGCGTAGTGTTACGTAGGCTCATAGCTTTGTGGAACATAACGGCTTTTGGAAGTGATACGGCTTTTTCGGTCGGGCGCGCTTTTTTTTTAGGACTGTATGGTTCACCTTGTGACCGGGCGTGGTCACGTTTTTGTCTCTCTATTTCCACATTCCTGTCCTTGTGGTGACGGAGACATTCTGATCTGCTGGTGTCAGGCTATTTGGAGGTGGTGAGTGCCCCAGCCATTGGGGGGTGTCAGGGGCCGTTTAAATTTTTGGTCCAATTTTTGTATCAATATCCTAGCTATGGAGGATTCTGATAATGTGGAGGCGGATGTCTCGTGGTCAGTTTCTACTCCTTGTGCAGAATGCATATTTCCCTGGATGATACTAGCCTATCAGTTATGTTCTGAATGCCGTATTAGAGTGCTCAATTCCTCGGGATCGGGGAATCATGGGGCCGCTGAGCCATCCGCCTCTGGGTCCTCAGTCCTCGGAGTGCCGAGTTCCCTTCTACCATCGCTTGCAGGTAACCCAAACTTTGCTTATTCTTCTTCGGAAGGTAGCTTCTTCCCTCCAGGGGTTTCGGCACAATGTTGCATGCCCATAATTTTGACGCTGGCGCATATGCAACTTCCAGAAGTTAGTTTAAGATACTGTTCGTGTTCCGTTATCCGGGGCTCTTCAGGCATGGCATGGTCTGTTCAGCTCTCTGGGGGAACGACTGTCCCTGAGGCTTCAGGGGGCTGGAGTCATTTTTTTTCCCTGGCAGAGGTATGCTGTGCTTTTCGGTATAGACTGACGCGCCTTTGTGTTCTTTTGAGACACGCTTTGGCCTTGTCGGAAGATCCCATCACTAATGGATCTGAGTCTTCTCAGTCTGCTTCTTCAAATAGCTTGCAGAATTAGACATGAGCGGATGATGTAATCTCCTGCTAGTCTTGTTATTGAGTACTCCTTCCAGTTTGAGCTTGGTAGAACAGGGTCCCTGTTGGGCCGTTCTTGCTGGCTGTTTTTTTAGGCAATAAATCTGCAGGTTGCCTTATCTTTTATTTTCTTTGGATTAAAGGTCTTGTTGGTTTTACAGTTCCTTCTGGGAGTTTGTTTGGAATCGATACTCACGATTGTTTGATCGCACTGTTACTTCTAACGAAGTTTGTTATGGACGTGTTTAGTCCCATGTGTGTCTGCTGGTTATCCCTCTCTAGGGGGGATTCTATGCAGCCTTGACAGTAATGGCCCTTGGTTTCAGGCTGGTCCTGATTGGGTTCCGATCCTTCTGTCTCAAGGCCTAATTTAGACACGTGGCACCTGTTCGGCTGGTCCGTTTTGGGCGCAGAGTGCCTCACATGTTATTGTGTTATTCTTGTTATCCTTTACAAGTTTCAGCTAAGAAGCTGAGTGGACCTGAGGGTCCATGAAGCATGTGGTATTAGTTCAGTCCTCATTGTCCTCTCAAGCTGGTCGACTGGGACTCGGGGGAGTTCTGCTGCAACTCTCTCATTGATTCCAACTTTCCATCGGGATGTGGAGTGTTTCCTTCCCTGCATGGGTTGGAGGTTGGGAGGCTTTAGACCTCTTTGCCGTCGGTTCTGGCAGTCTTGCTTTATGCGGGTCTTGGAATTATCCTTTTTGGATTTTTCCTTGTGAGGTTCTCTTCTTCGGATGAGATTTCGGGAGCCAGCTGTAGTAGCCTGATGATTAGCTTAGCTGCCTAGCAAACGGAAGGTTTGCAGTTTGAAACCAGTTGCAGCTATTTGCACCTTGAAGGTGTGCTATAGCAGGCTGTTTTAACCTTAGCGGTCTTGGCCGCCTTCTGGGAGCGCCTTGTGGCTCTTCCTACTTCGGGTATTTAGTCGTTCCCTATCAGGGACGATAGCTCGTGTTGTCTCCTTCCCCAAGCTTCGCTTAGGTTTTTTTTCTACCGGGGTTTAGGATGTTCTGCATTCTTTTTCCTTGGGTAAGGTCCTCTGGTACTCCTGAGGAGATTATAGAGACTAGCCTTTGGGTTTTACTCACTCTTCGGGTGACTTTGTCCTCAATGTTTTCTCTAGGTGTTGTTTTAACGCCTTTTTGGGGTCTAGGCTCTGCGTGCAACTCGTGCTTTAGCTCCTTTTGGAGTGTTGGACTCCTGCAAGGGCTTTTCTCTTCCTTTGGTTTGGGATTTCCGAGTAAGTCTTGTTCCCTGTGATGTTCCCTGGAACAATCTGGGGCTCAGGCCTTTAGTTTTTGGTGTGGATCTTCTGGATGTCCAGATGACTTTCGATCCTGTGGCTGGTTCGGTGTGATCAAGTTTTTCCAGGGAACATAGGCTATGACTTACGGTCTAGACAGTTGAGCTGTTAGCTGCTTGGCCAAGATTTTTGTGCCTTTTGACTGAGGTGTGCTCCCCTTTTTGGGGAGTTCCTCAGTGTTCATCTATGACGTTTGGATGATTTCCTTTGGATTGTTTCCTCAGCCTATGGCTTCATGTCTTATAAGCTTGTGCACTTTTCTTTTCCGTACTCTCCCCTTAGGGGGGGGGTAGTTTGTCCTCCTTACAGGGGTGGGGTTTCCTCTCTCTGGAGGTTGGTTGTCCTTTCCTGTGTGCAAGTTGTTTGAACAGGTGTTTTTTATCCTCTAGAGGAGAGCGATCCGCTCTCTGGGGTTCCATTTTATCTGGGGAGATGATGTCTCCATTTTTGAGACTGTCATGGAGTGTTGTGCTGGGTCTTCTGTGGGCTCTATTGCATTTTATATGTTCCTCTCCTATGTGTTCTCTTTGGAGTTCCTATTGTTAGAGCTCCTTGGGTTGGTACGCAAGCTCCGTTGGGGTGGCTGAGTCCATCCTTTTCCGTCCTCTTCTGGGGACTGGGGTTTGCTTTTCTGTTCCCCTGTCTTCAGACCTGACAGCCAGCTGTAGTGGCCTGTGGGTTACTTGCTGCCTAGCTAGCGGAAGGTTGAGGTTTGAACTCAGTTGCCGCTGAATGCACCTTGTCTGTGTGCTGGCAGCCTTTTGCCAAGATTCTATTGTTCGCCGTGGGTCCTTTTGTGGTGCAGTGAGCCTTTTTAAAGTTTCTGTGCTTTCTCCATGTTCAAGATATGTAAGTAGGACTGGCGACTTTTTGGTTAAGCCTGTGCTGGATCCACTGCTTAGTGGATGTTTTGCAGTCTGTTGGTTAGTGTTTGTGACCTATATTCTGCTGCCTTGCTTGCCTGCAAGTATTTTAATCAGAGTCATCCTGGTATGACTGTAGCGTGTGGTGTTGACCCAGGGGTTTTCCTTCTAGGTTTGCTGCACATATATCGTTTTCTGAAGACTATATTTTAAGTTCATTGAGTCTTGAGGACTCTGTCTTCAGTTGTCTTTTAGGGTGCAGTTGCACTAGCTTTAAGAGAAGTTCTTCTCTGTGTCGGGTTCTCGGTTTTAACCTTGGGGTTTCTGTACATTCTGGGGTCTGGGCGTTGCCTCCCCTTGTTTCTCACGACTGGTTTCGGTCTCTGTGAGATTGGCTTTGTTCTAGGTGTTTTCCTTTTCTTGGAAAATGTTATACCCCTTTTAGGGTCCTCCGGGAATCCTTACTTGTTCCTCCATATCCTTTCCCTTTTGGGAGTTTATGTTAGTTGATCCCCTTCTCTGGTACGGGGTGTATTGTTGAGGACTGCTTACTGGGCGACAGTGTCTCCTGGAGGCGTGCTGGCTCAGTTGTGTTTCTCTCTGCGGTCTCTAGCAAGACTTGTGAACTATCTGCGGGTCAGTGTCCTTGGGGCTTTTTCTTTTTCCAATTTTCTCGGCTTTGGATGAAGCAGGTTTTTTGTTGGGTAGGGGTTTTTCAGGCCTGGTGCCCTCAGAATGGGCCGCCTTTTGTACCCTCCCATTTGAGCATTCAGTGTCCTCTATAGCTTGGGTATTGTTTTCCCAAAAGTAATGAATGCAGCTGTGGACTCTTTCCATTTATGAAGAAAAACTTAAATTATGCTTACTTGATCATTTTCTTTTCTTCAGATTGAAAGAGTCCACAGCTCCCCGTCCATGTTTTTTCTGTGGCGTTTGTTATTTTTCTTTTAGCACCTTTTACACTGATATTTCTTCTACTGTTCCTTGTTCCTCGGCAGAATGACTGGCGGATGAGGGAAGGGGGAGGGGTATTTAAGTCGTTTTCTTGGGTTGTCTTTGCCTCCTACTGGTGGCCAGGTTCTGAATTCCCAAAAGTAATTAATGCAGCTGTGGACTCTTTCCATCTGAAGAAAAGAAAATTATCAGTACTTAAATCATAATTTAAGTTTTCCTAAAATATGGTGAGTCCAAAACATCCTCATTTACTAGTAGGAATATCACTCCTGGCCAGCAGGAGGAGGCAAAGAGCACCACAACAAAGCTGTTATGTATCACTCCCCTTCTCTGTCAAAGGAGAAGGTGAAGTTTTGGTGTCTGAAGAAAATTGGATTTCTTTCGCTTCTAGCAAGATTTTTGGGTCTAGCCGTAGTCCATGTTAATCTTTTCAGTAGGGTAGTGGTGGCTTTAAAGCAGTTATGAACTTGTAAGGTTGGCCTTGCTGCGTTTTCCTAACATATTTGCTGCCCGTGGTATAGAAAGACTGAGTAGGTTTACTCTGTTCTTTCTCTTCTACAGGTCTCTGTGAGGAGCATGTGTACTTTCATGCCTGATGAGCTGTCTACATGCCGGACAGCGGATTCTGCAAGTAAGTGCTTTAATGTCTACCAGGTGGGGAGACTTTGCATTTAGAGGATTTCTTGCAGCAATAAATTTGGGACAGATATAATCCTTTGGTAAGGATTGGATTTTGGCATGGGGCAGGCACTTTTTATGCATGTGGCAGAGACTAAATTATCTCCTTTAGGAACTGAAGGGGTAAATTTGTTTTTCTTTGCTCTTATTTATTCCATGAGGATTTTTATTTTTGTTTTATCATGTGGGAATGAATGTGAGGGTGTTTAGACTAGCTGTTGGTTGCAATCCGACTCAGTCTCATCCATTTAGAAAGCCGTTTAAGGGTTTAATGCTAGGGAAGTCTCTCAGTGTATTTAGACGTAGCATAACCAGAAAGTAGGCAACTCGCTTTTTATATCGCCTGGTCATGTGACGTAGCTTTACCGGGCTACGGAGAGGTGTCTGCTGCACGGAGAGATTCAGCAGCCTAATCCTGTGTTCCTGACTTCGTTTTTCTCTAGGCTTACGCTTGGCAGGTAGGCATGTCAGTCAAGGCTGAGGTGTGAAGGTCCCCAGAGGTTTTTTTTTAGCGTGTCTTCGCTCTGATACCTTCATAAAAAAAATTCAGCTGCTTCATTTTGTGGGAACTAATAGGCTAGGCTGAAGGGCAGATAATCTTGTTGTTCATATAAAATTTAAACAAGCCTATTTATTTTGCGTTAATAGGAAAATTCCCTTAAAGTGATATAATAATATATAATATAGTTTTTTTTTTTTTTGGCTATGTCTGATACAGAGCAGGAGTCTGTTCTGATGAATTTGTGCCTTTTGTGTTTACAAGCCCAAATTGCTTCTCCTATGCAATTTTGTTCTGCATTTGTTAAGAAGGCATTGCAGTGTGAAGAAAAATTATTTCTTTTACAAGATATGACGAGTCCACGGATTTCATCCTTACTTATGGGATTACGCCTCCTGGTCAGCAGGAGGAGGCAAAGAGCACCACAGCAGAGCTGTATATATAGCTCCTCCCTTCCCTCCCACTCCAGTCATTCTCTTTGCCTGTGTTAGTGATAGGAGGAGGTAAAGTGAGGTGTTAGTTTAGTTTCTTCAATCAAGAGTTTATTGTTTTTTAAATGGTGCCAGTGAGTACTATTTTTCTCAGGGATGAGGCATCAGATGTTTCAACTGGGGGAACTGAGGAGTTTTTTCTATATTACACTCACTCCCCATGCTGGTGCTGCCTTGCTGATGTTCTTATAAGATGTCACATAAGGCCCTATTTGTCCCCACAGACCTACAGGATGTGATGTAAAAAGTCCTCTTATTCGTGTGGGACAGGTTCAGATCAGCACTACGGTATGTACAGTCTTTTTGTTTTCTGGGGAAGATGTAGCTCAGAACAGGCTGGACGTTAGCTGCTGCAACTCAAGTGGTGTAACTAACTTACAAATAACGTTTTATTTCCCTGTCTGTTTCCCATCTAGAACACTATTTATTAATATACAGTGGGTTGGAGTTATGTGACCCGTGTTTTTTTTCCATTCAGGGGTCAAAAGCGGTGACATATTTATGCAGGCTGACGCTGGAGAAATGTGTTATAAACAAAAGAGGATTTCTTAATACTTTTATTTGGTGACAATGTACCCTATAGTGAGTTGGGTTGAGGGACACATTGGCTTTATTCAAGTCGGGTTTGCCCGACATTGTTTTTTAACATACGGCGCTTTTCTTTCTACATCCGCCCACGGCTCGCTTTACTGCGCACTTGTTATTCCGATTTATACACGGAGGGTTCCTGTTCCTAGGTCTGCTTGGTTTAATATCAGCAATACAGCAAGCGGACTTAGTCAGTGGTTATTGCGCTTTCTGTTGGTGTGAGGTAGGCACCACAGAGGAGCTGTGGCTTGGTGCAGGGGTTAATTTTAGTCGCCACACTAATAAGGACTAGAATAACCTGAGATGTAAATATTTTTGCTATTAGCAACTGCAGATTGATTGTGTTTCACTTATTCAGTAAAAAGCCTATATCGTTCACATTGCAGTAAAATTTATGTCGTTTTAAAATTTAAAGGTACAGTACCGTTTTTTCAAAATTTAAAGGCACAGTACTTGTTTTTTTTTTTTTTTTCATATATCTGACACGACCAATATTGCTCTTGTTTTTCTTTTCATCATGGCTGACCTACTGGAACAGACTTGTTCTATGTGCTTAGCTGCCAATGTGGAACCCCCTCTTACATTTTGTCCCTCTTGTACTGAGAGGGCTTTACAGTTTAAAGAACAAATTTTCCTTAAAAAAAATGACTCTAAGGATGCTTCTCAGCTTGAGGAAACTCAGGTTATGCCGCTACTTTCTCCACAAGCGTCACAGCCTTTAACACCCGCTCAGGCACCATCAACTGCGTCCACCTCATTTACTCTGCAGGATATGGCGGCAGTTATGTCATCTACTCTTACAGAAGTTTTGTCTAAGTTGCCAGTGTTGCAAGGCAAACGTAGTAGAAGGGCTGACCAGGTGGTCCAGGCGACTTCTGACTCTTTGATGGCGATCTCCGATGTACACTCCCAGGGTTCTGAAGTGGGAGGCAGGGAGACTCTATCTGAAGGGGAATCATCTGATTCAGGTAGTGCATTACCCCAGACAGATTCGGACGTGATGTCCTTCAGATTTAAGCTGGAACACCTCCGTCTGTTGTTGCGGCAGGTTTTGCTGACTCTGGATGATTGTGACTCTATTGTGGTACCACCAGAGAAATTGTATAAGATGGACAAATACTTAGAGGTCCCTTCTTATTCTGATGTTTTTCCTGTTCCTAAGAGAATTTCGGATATTATTACTCGGGAATTGGAAAGACCGGGTATTCCGTTTTCACCTTCCCCTACTTTTAAGAAAATGTACCCTATAGCTGACACCGTTCGGGATTCTTGGCAGACGGTCCCTAAGGTGGAGGGAGCTACCCTGGCTAAGCGTACGACTATCCCTATTGAGGACAGTTGTGCTTTCAAAGATCCTATGGACAAAAAGTTGGAGGGTCTTTTAAAGAAACTATTTATTCATCAAGGGTTTCTATTACAACCGACGGCCTGCATTGTTCCAGTTACAACTGCGGCCGCATTTTAGTTTGACGCCTTAGAAGAGTCTCTTAAGACTGATACTTCTTTGGAGGAAATAATGGATAGAATTAAGGCCCTTAAGTTGGCGAATTCTTTTGTTACGGATGCCGCTTTCCAGATCGCCAAATTGGCGGCTAAGAATGCAGGATTTTCCATTTTAGCACACAGAGCCTTATGGTTAAAATCTTGGTCTGCGGATGTGTCCTCTAAATCCAAGCTTTTGGCTATTCCTTTCAAAGGTAATACTCTATTCGGGCCTGACTTGAAAGAGATAATTTCTGACATTACAGGAGGTAAGGGTCATCAACTACCTCAGGATAAGACTTCTAAGCAGAGAGGTAGAGAGTAATTTTCGTTCCTTTCGAAATTTCAAGGGCGTCCCCTCTGCCTCTTCCGTTGAACAGGATGGGAATTTTGCACAAGCCAAGTCCGTCTGGAGACCCAACCAGGCTTGAAACAAGGGTAAACAGCCCAAGAATCCCGCTGCTGCTCCCAAGACAGCATGAAGGGGCGGCCCCCGGGACCGGATCTAGTAGGGGGCAGACTTTCTCTCTTTGTCCAGGCTTGGATAAGAGACGTTCAGGATCCCTGGACACTGGAAATTGTGTCTCAAGGGTATCAGCTGGAGTTCAAAAATTCCTTCCCAAGGGGAAGGTTCCTTCTTTCATGATTGTCTGTAGAAGTGTTAAAAAAAAGAGGCGTTCTTATGTTGTGTAAAAGACCTCTCCACTATGGGAGTAATTTGTCCCGTTCCAATTATGGAACAGGGGCAGTGATTTTACTCAAATCTTTTCGTGGTTCCCAAAAAAGAGGGAATGTTCAGACCCATTTTAGACCTCAAGAGTCTAAACAAGTTTCTCAGAGTCCCATCCTTCAAGATGGAGACTATTCGGACAATTCTTCCATTGATCCAGCAGGGTCAATATATGACTACCGTGGATTTAAAGGATGCATACCTTCACATTCCTGTCCACAAAGATCATCACCAGTTCCTAAGATTTGCCTTTCTGGACAAACATTTTCAGTTTGTGGCTCTTCCCTTCGGGTTGGCCATGGCACCCAGGATCTTCACGAAGGTTCTAGGGTCTCTGCTGGCAGTTCTCAGACCGCGGGGCATTGCAGTGGCACCATATCTCGACGATATTCTGATCCAGGCGTTGTCTTATCAACTGACAAAGTCTCATACCAACATGGTCCTGTCCTTTCTAAGGACTCACGGATGGAAGGTGAATCTAGAAAAGAGTTCACTAACTCTACAGACAAGGGTTCCTTTCCTGGGAACTCTAATAGATTCTGTATCTATGAAAATCTTCTTGATGGAGGTCAGAAAGTTAAAGATTCTGAATACATGTCGAGCCCTTCAGTCCAATCCTCGGCCTTCAGTGGCTCAATGCATGGAGGTAATTGGATTGATGGTGGCGGCAATGGACATCATTCCGTTTGCTCGTTTTCATCTCAGACCTCTACAACTGAGCATGCTCAGACAGTGGAATGGAGATTATGCAAATTTGTCTTCTCAGATAGATCTGGATCAGGAGACAAGAAACTCTCTTCTTTGGTGGTTGTCGCCGGATCATCTGTCCCAAGGGACGTGCTTCCGCAGGCCCTCATGGGTGATAGTGACAACGGATGCCAGTCTACTAGGTTGGGAGGCAGTCTGGAATTCCCTGAAGGCTCAGGGTGTGTGTACTCGATTGGAGTCTCTACTCCCAATCAATATTCTGGAGTTAAGAGCGATATTCAATGCGCTTCAGGCTTGGCCTCAGTTGGCTTTGGGCAGGTTCATCCAGGTTTCAGTCGGACAACATCATGACTGTGGCTTACATCAATCATCAGGGAGGAACAAAGAGTTCCTTAGCGATGACAGAAGTATCCAAGATAATTCGGTGGGCGGAGGCTCACTCTTGTTATCTGTCAGCAATATACATCCCAGGAGTGGACAACTGGGAAGCAGACTTTCTGAGCAGACAGACGTTTCATCCGGAGGAATGGGAATTACATCCGGAGGTCTTTGCCGCTCTGATTCTCAGGTGGGGCAGACTGGAATTGGATCTGATGACGTCTTGTCAGAATGCCAAGCTCCCAAGATACAGATCTAGGTCAAGGGATCCCCAGGCCGAACTGATAGATGCCTTGGCAGTGCCTTGGTCGTTCAACCTAGCTTATGTGTTTCCACCGTTTTCTCTCCTTCCCTGGGTGATTGCATGGATCAAACAGGAGAGGGCTTTGGTGATTCTAATCGCTCCTGCGTTGCCGCGCAGGACTTGGTATGCGGATCTGGTGGACATGTCCTCTCTGCCACCATGGAAGCTTCCATTGAGGCAGGACCTTCTCATTCAGGGACCCTTCCATCACCTGAATCTAGTTTCTCTGCAGTTAACTGCTTGGAAATTGAACGCTTGATTTTAACTAAGCGAGGGTTCTCTGATTCGATCGTTGATACTTTGATTCAGGCACATAAGCCTGTTACTAGAAAGATTTACCATAAGATATGGCGTAAATATCTTTATTGGTGCGAATCCAAGGGCTACTCATGGAGTAGGGTTAGGATTCCCAGGATTTTATCTTTTCTCCAAGAAGGATTGGAGAAAGGGTTGTCGGCAAGTTCCCTAAAGGGACAGATTTCTGCTTTGTCTATTCTGTTACACAAACATCTGTCAGATGTTCCAGACATTCAATCTTTTTGTCAGGCTCTGACTAGAATTACGCCTGTGTTTAGACCAATTGCTCCTCCTTGGAGTTTGAATTTACTTCTTAATGTTCTTCCAGGGGTTCCGTTTGAACCTATGCATTCCATAGATATTAAGTTGTTATCATGGAAAGTTTTATTTTTGGTTGCTATTTCTTCTGCTCGCAGATTTTCTGAGCTGTCAGCTTTACAATGTGATTCTCCTTATCTTATTTTCCATTCTGATAAGGTGGTCTTACGTACCAAACCTGGTTTCCTTCCTAAGGTTGTTTCTTATAAGAATATTAATCAGGAAATTGTTGTTCCTTCCTTGCGTCCTAATCCTTCTTCTAAGAAGGAGCGTCTGTTTCATAACTTAGACGTGGTTCGTGCCCTGAAGTTTTACTTGCAGGCGACTAAGGATTATCGTCAATCATCTTCATTATTCGTTGTTTTCTCTGGGAAACGTAGGGACCAGAAAGCTACGACTACCTCTCTTTCCTTTTGGCAGAAGAGTATCATCCGTCTTGCTTATGAGACTGCTGGACAGCTTCCTCCTGAGAGAATTAGGGCTCATTCCACTAGGGCTGTGGCTTCCTTATGGGCATTTAAGAATGATGCTTCTGTTGAACAGATTTGCAAGGCTGCAACTTGGTCGTCTCTTCACACTTTTTCCAAATTTTACAAATTTGATACTTTTGCCTCGTCCGAGGCTGTTTTTGGGAGAAATGTTCTTCAAGCAGTGGTGCCTTCCGTTTAGGTTCCTGTCTTGTCCCTCCCTTTCATCCATGTCCTATAGCTTTGGTATTGTATCCCATAAGTAAGGATGAAATCCGTGGACTCGTCATATCTTGTAAAAGAAAAGGAAATGTATGCTTACCTGATAAATTTATTTCTTTTACGATATGACAAGTCCACGGCCCGCCCTGTCATTTTTTCAGACAGGTTTTTATTTAAACTTCAGTCACCTCTGCACCTTGGCTTTTCCTTTCTCTTCCTAACTTCGATCGAATGACTGGATTGGGAGGGAAGGGAGGAGCTATATATACAGCTCTGCTGTGGTGCTCTTTGCCTCCTCCTGCTGACCAGGAGGCATAATCCCATAAGTAAGGATGAAATCCGTGGACTCGTCATATCGTAAAAGAAATAAATTTATCAGGTAAGCATAAATTTCCTTTTTTTGGTGAGCCAAATATCTCTCAGGTTGATGCTGTTCAGGCAATGCCACAGCTTTCTCCTGTAACGTCCCAAGCCTGAATGGCGTCACATGCAGTGCCCTGCAGTTCCTCTCAATCTCCTGGGGGAGTTTATTTGCAAGCGGAAATTGCTGCCCAGGTATCTTCAGCAGTATCTACTGCTTTAGCTGCTTTTTCCTATATTAAGGGATAAATCGCAAGAGGAAAATTAGAGATTCAGATAGTAAGGTTTCTGCTCCAGCTCTGGCTAACCAAGTTGCCTTCCTCATAAATCTGATGCAGAAGATACGTTGGTAGCCTCTGAGGGTGAAATCTCAGATTCGGACAGTGTAATGCCTTCTTTTGATCCTGAAGTTGTATCCTTTAGCTTTAAGCTTGAACACCTCTGTGTACTGTTAAAAGAGATTTTGGCTACTTTGGATGACTCCGATACTTCTGTCGTTGTCAACCCTAAGAAATCTAGTAAACTTAATAGTTACTTTGATGTTCCTTCCTCCATTAAGGATCAATGGCACACTGTGCCTAAGGTAGAAGGGGCCATTTCTACTCTGGCTAAGAGAACTACTATTCCTATTGAGGATAGTTGCTCCTTTAAAGGGACAGTATACACTCATTTTCATATAACTGCATGTAATAGACACTACTATAAAGAATAAGATGCACAGATACTGATATAAAAATCCAGTATAAAACTGTTTAAAAACTTACTTAGAAGCTCTCAGTTTACCTCTGTTGAAAAGGTAGCTGGAAAGCCCACTGCAAATGGGAAATAAGACACTCCCCCCTCCCCCTTCTTTTGCATATGAAAAGACCCTTTACACAAACAGGAGCAAGCTGGAGAAGGTAGCTGACGGTATTCACATAAAACTTTGGGGCTTGGTTATGAGTCTGAAAATCAGAGCAATGTTATTAAAAAATAAGCAAAACTATACATTTAAAAAAAAAAAACTTTATGGGCTATATAAATAGATCATCTACAAAACATTTATGCAAAGAAAAAATGAGTGTATAATGGCCCTTTAAGGACCCAATAGACAAATAGCTGGAGGCTTATTTGAAGAAGATGTATGTTCATCAAGGTATCCAATGGCAACCTGCAGTGTGTATTGCCACTGTGTGGTTCAACGCCTTGTCTGATTCTCTTCAGGTAGAGACTTCCTTGGATGAGATCCAAGACAGGATTAAGGCTCTTAAAGGGACATAAAACCCCCAAAAATTATTTCATGATTCAGATAGAACATACAATTGTAAACAACTTTCCAATTTACTTCTATTATCAAATTTTCTTTGTTTTCTTGTTCTTATTTCTTGAAAAGCAGAGATATAAGCTCAGGAGTGTGCATATGTCTGCAGCACTATATGTCAGCAGTTTTGCAACATTGTAATACATTAGCAAGAGCACTAGATGGCAGCACTATTTCCTGTTATGTAGTGCTTCAGACACGTTCACGCTACCTACCAAGGTACCTCTTCAACAAAGAATAACACAAGAACAAAGCAAATTTGCTAATAGAAGTAAATAGGAAACTTATTTAAAATTGCATTCTCTATCTGAATAGTGAAATATTTTTTTGGGGTTTCATGTCCCTTTAAGTTAGCCAATTCCTTTATTTCTGATGCTATCATGCAGGTTATTAGACTGGGAGCCAAGATATCTGGCTTCTCTGTGTTAGCCCGAAGGGCATTGTGACTGAAATCATGGTCAGCTGATGTTTCCTCTAAGGTCAAGCTTCTGGCGATTCTTACAAGGGTAAGACCTTGTTTGGACCTGGTCTGGCAGAAATAATTTCTGATATAACGGGTGGAAAAGGATATTTTCTACCGCAAGATAGGAAAAATAGATCTAAAGGATGCCAGAGTAATTTTCGTTCCTTTTGTAACTTCAGAAAAAAGTCTTACCCTTCTTCTTCTAAGCAGGAACAGTCCAAGTCTTCTTGGAGACCCAATTAGTCTTGGAACAAGGGGAAACAATCAAAGATACCTGTAGCTGAGTCTAAGTCAGCATGAAGTGTTTGCCCCTGATCCGGGATCGGATCAAGTGGGGGGCAGACTTTCTAAGTTTTATCAAGCTTGGATATGAGATGTCCCAAATCCCTGGGCTGTGGACATAGTATCTCAGGGTTACAGAATATAATTCAAGACCTTTCCTCCCAGGGGCAGGTTCCTCCTCTCAAAATTGTCTGCAGACCAGATAAAAAGAGAGGCGTTCTTGAAATGTGTTCAGGATCTTTTCTCCCTGGGAGTGATAGTTCCAGTTTCCGTAGAGGAACGGGGCCTAAGTTTCTATTCAAATTTGTTTGTGGTTCCCAAAAAAGACCTATTCTTGACCTGAAGTGTCTAAACAAAATTTCTCAGAGTTCCGTCCTTCAAAGTGGAAACCATTCGTTCCATTCTTTCCTTGGTCCAAGAGGGTCAATTCATGACGACCATAGATCTGAAGGACGCGTATCTTCATGTTCCCATCCACACGGATCATAGCAAATTTCTGAGATTCGCTTTTGTAGACAAACACTTTCAGTTTGTGGCTCTTCCGTTTGGCCTTGCCACAGCTTCCAGAATTTTCTCAAAGGTTCTGGGGGCTCTCTTGGCAGTGATCAGGTCTCAGGGAATTGCAGTGGCTCCCTACCTGGACGACATATTGGTTCAGACGCCATCTTTTCAACAAGCAAACTCTCATACAGAATTCTTGTTGTCTTTTCTATGTTCCCATGGATGGAAAGTGAATTTGGAAAATAGTTCCCTTGTTCCAGCTACAAGGGTAGTTTTCTTAGGGACCATAATAGATTCCCTATCTATGAACATTTTTCTGACAAGCCAGAATATCCAAGATTCTTTCCTCTTGCCTCTCTCTGCAGTCTACTGTTTGGCCATCAATGGCTCAATGTATGGAGGTAATTGGTCTGATGCTCGCTTCCATGGACATCATTCCCTTTGCTCAATTCCATTTGAGAGCTCTGCGGTTATGCATGCTCAGTCAGTGGAATAGAGACCATGCAGATCTCTCCCAGAAGATAAATCTGGATCAGTCGACAAGAGACTTTCTTCTGTGGTGGCTTTGTCGGGAACATCTGTCTTGGGGTACATGCTTCTGGAGACCTTCCTGGGTGATTGTGACTACAGACACCAGGCTGCTGGGCTAGGGAGCAGTCTGGGTTTTGTTAATGGCGGAAGGACTATGGACTCGGGAGGAGTCTGCTCTCCCCATAAACATCTTGGAGTTGAGAGCGATTTTCAATGCTCTGATGGCTTGGCCTCATTTATCCTTAGCCCGTTTTATCAGTTTTTAGTCGGACAATATCACCTCAGTGGCTTACATCAACCATCAGGGAGAAACTCGGAGTTCCTTAGCCATGAAGGAGGTGGCTCGGATTATTCAGTGGGCTGAAGCTCACAATTGCTGCCATCCACATTCCTGGAGTGGACAACAGGGAAGCGGATTTCCTGAGCAGACAGACTTTTCATCCTGGAGAGTGGGCTCTCCATCCGGAAGTGTTTTCCATGTTAACCCTCAAATGGGGGGTGCCGGAGTTGGATCTTATGGCGTCTCAGCAGAATGCCAAGCTTCCAAGGTACGGCTTAAGGTCAAGAGATCCGCAGGATAGATGCCTGATAGATGTTCTGGCGGTTCCTTGGGATTTCAGTCTAGCATACCTGTTTGCTCTCCGTCCACGAGTTATTGCTCATATCAATCAGGAGAGAGCTGCAGTAATTCTGATAGCTCTTGCGTGGCCTCACAGGACCTGGTATGCAGACCTAGTGAAGATGTCATCTCTTTCACCTTGGAGGTTGCCTCTAAGGAAGGACATTCTCACACAGGGTCCATTCCTTCATCCAAATCTCGTTTCTGTGAAGCTGACTGCTTGGAGATTGAACGCTTAGTTCTATCAAAGCGTGTTTTTTTCTTAGTCGGTCATTGAGACCATGCTGCAGGCTTACAAGCCTGTTACTAGAAAGATTTACCATAAAGTATGGTGTAAATACCTTTATTGGTGTGAATCCAAGGTCTACTCTTGGATTTGGGTCAGTATTCCTAGGATTTTGTCTTTTCTCCAGGAAGGTCTGGAGAAAGGATTGTCCGTACTCTGAAGGGTCAGATTTCTGCATTATCTATTTTGTTGCACAAGCGTTTGGCGGATGTGCCAGATGTTAAATTTTTTTGTCAGGCCCTGGTCAGAATCAGGCCTGTGTTTAAGTCTGTTGCTCCTCCATGGAGCTTTAACCTTGTTCTTAAAGTTTTGGAGCAGGCTTAGTTTGAGCCTATGCATTCCATAGATATTAAGTTGTTATTTTGTAAGGTTTTGTTTCGTATTGCTATCTCTTCTGCTCTGAGAGTCTCGGAACTCTCGGCTTTGCAGTGTGATTTTTTCTTACCTTATCTTTCATGCAGATAAGGCAGTTCTTCGTACTAAGTTGCGTTTTCTTCCTAAAGTGGTTTCTGATATTAATATTAATCAGGAAATTCTTGTTCCTTCGTTATGTCCTAATCCTTCTTCTCATAAGGAACATTTGTTGCACAATCTGGATGTTGTGCATGCTCTAAAGTTCTACCTACAGACAACTAAGGATTTTTGCCAGTCTTCTGCCCTTTTTGTTTGCTTCTCTGGAGAACAAAAGGGTCAGAAGCTACTGCTACTTCTCTTTCCCTCTGGTTGAGAAGTATAATTTGTTTTGCTTATGAGACAGCTGGTCAGCAGCTTCCTGAGGGAATTACGGCTCATTCTACGAGGGCTGTTTCCTGTTCGTGGGCGTTAAAAAATGAAGCTTCTGTGGAACAGATTTGCAATGCTGCAACTTGGTCCTCTTTGCATACTTTTTTTCCAAATTTTCCAAATTTGATACTTTTGCCTCGGCTGAGGCTTCTTTTGGGAGAAAGGTTCTTCAAGCGGTGGTGCCTTCTGTTTAAGCCTGCCTGTCTTGTTCTACCTCCCTAGTATTCTGTGTCCTCTAGCTTGTTGGTTCCCACTAGTAATTGAGGACGTTGTGGGCTCACCATATCTTAGGAAAGAAAACCAAATTTATGCTTACCTTTCCGGATATGGTGAGTCCACGACCCCACCCTTTAATTTAAGACAGTTATTTTTTACTAAACCTCAGGCACCTCTACACCTTTGTGTTATTCCTTTTTTCCATTTCTCTTCGTTCAAATGACTGGGGTCTGTGGGAAGGGGAGTGATACTTATCAGCTTTGCTGTGGTGCTTTTTGCTGCCTCCTGCTGGCCAGGAGTGATATTCCCACTAGTAAATGAGGACGTCGTGGACCATATCCAGAAATAATTACATTTTTCAGGTAAGCATAAATTTGTTGTTTTCATTTACAGTGAATGCTTTTTAAAATCTGCCTTTTTATATACGCTGTATGTGCCTAAGTATAGTCCATTCTGCTTTTCTGTATTTTGCTAAAATGTTATCTGTATTTCTGTAGTAAATGTTTGTGCACCCTAAGGTCAGTTGTCAGGGGCTTGCCTGCTATTAGATTTTAAATCCACAATGATAGATCACAAACACACCCACATACATTTATATGTATGCACAGGGCTTGAAGTTTCCACTATTCTCGGACGATTAAGAAATTGCAGCCAATGTGTAGAATATCTTACTTTAGTGATATTTTTCCACCCTTGTGTATGTATTTGTATGTGTATATATTATCCCCAAATCCAGACTTTTGAATTATGAAATATTAGTTTTATTTTATAAGGTGGTGAGAGTCCACAAGACATTACTCCTGGGAATTCAACTCCTGGCCACTAAAAGGAGGCAAAGATAGCCAACATTCCAGTCTTATATTTGCCTCACAGGAGTAGGTGAAGAATTCTTTGTGAGAAGGAGTTTTCCAAATTAAGTTCAGACCCATTACTTCCCTCACACAGCTATTATAATTAGAGATATAGGAGAGTACTAAGGCTTTGTAAAGTAATTCTTCTACAGGAATTTTGGTCACTACCCAGCAAAAGGTTTCACGGGCACTGATCCCTTGCCGCCTCCTTCTTGTCCTTGTTGTTGTACTAATATAGGAAATCCTATGCTGTTTTATATAGTACTGAATGCAGCAACTCTGCATCTGGTTAGGCACAGTAGAATGGATGTTTCTCAGGGTAGTATATTCACTCACATATCCCACAGGCTATTAGTAGGTACATTTTAACATGTATAGCCAAAGGACATTTATAAGGTAAGTATAGGCAGTGTCATGTCAGGAGCTGGGTGCCTGCATCATATATTTGCTTATGTCACTTTAAGAGGGGCGAAAGGGACAAGTTAAGTTTTGAGTTTTAAAAACAAGCTTTATTGGAGAGAAAATTTGGAAAAACTTTGATCAGTACATACATTTCTAGCTTCACAGGTACAGCATTAAGAGCAATCATAATGCAATGTCTATAACAAGTTGCCTATAACCCATAGAGTTGTTCAGAGATTATGCAACATTTACTGTATAGTCTGTTTCTCCTGTCTGCTTGTCTTGCTTGGACGTGGGTCCTTATTCCGGAGCTTGTTTCAGCCATTTAACTTGCTTATTAAATATTAACATTCCTATCAACAATTAATCTTAAACTTTGGAACTTAATCTCGGGAGTACAATTGGTTTCTGTCAGTATGGTTCTCTGAATTTTAGTACATATTGCCGAGCCTATATTGATTCCTGAGATTACAGCCTTACTCATCTTTTGCAAGGCAATGAAAGTGAAAGTGCAGAGAAGTGGAGTAAGAGTACACCAGGTAAGGAGAAAAAGTGAAAGGTGAGAGGAAGGGGGAGAGGAGAAGAGAGAAAAAAAAAGGGGGGGGAGGGGGAGGCAGGGGAGAGGAGGGGGGGGTAACAATAATTATTTTTAGGCAGTAGCGATGCCGGAGGCCTGTCCTTTGTTCGTGGTCATTCCACTTGATGTCTAATGTTATATTCCTCTTCCCTCCCATCTCAGTGTCATCATTTCATGTGTGCCTATTTTGCCTGTTTTGAGATAGTGGTATCGCTCTAGTTTAAGTAGGTCCCCCACTCTGTGTCTCCACTCCAGTATAGTCAGAACCTTTGCCTTCTTCCAGTGGAGAGGTATTAAACCCTTTGCTCCATTTAACATGAGCAAGAGGAGTAAGTATTTGTCTTCCCCGACTACTTTGGGTAGCCCATGATAAATTAGGTATGAGGGTTTTGATGGGATCACTACTCCTAGTTTACTGCTCATTTCCCCTAGTACTTCCTCCCAATAGAGTCGTATACATGGGCATTCCCACCAGATGTGTAGGAGTGAACCCTCCTCCCCACATCCCCTCCAGCATCCCCCGTGTCATGTACCATCTGCTTAACAGTTTGTAATGTGTTTCTTGTAATTTCATTGAGACTGAGGCCTTTTTTGCTTTATCAAAGATCTTTGTCCAGTCTTTTGCCTCTATTTCTTGGTCTAGGTCAGTCTGCCATGCTGCTGCGTAGGACGGTAGTGTATGTCCCCCTTTTGTAAGTAGTGCTTTGTATAACAGTGAAATTAGATGTGTCAATGCATAGCATCTCATAAAATGTTCTTTGTCTGGACAGAGCTGTTTTGTCTTCATGCGTCTTTATGTAGTGTTGTATTTGTGCTACTCTGAACCAAGAATTAAAGATCTCAGGGGCCCATTCTGATAATTCGGCCTGTGTTTTAAGCTTACCCTGATGCAGGATGTTGGCTATAGAAGTGTCCGCCAGTGTGTGATATTCACCCGGTGCATGTGACCTATATTCCATACCCAGATCCGGGTTTTCTCGGATTGGGGTATTCTGCGAATGGGGAGTGGATATGTGCGGTTCCTTGATAACTATCCTGTCCCACTCCTCAAACACCCCCCGAATCAAGGGGTATTGTGCGATATTATATGGCCTGTTCTCAGCAGAGACCCATGCCAGCGCCCCCACGTTTCCACGTCCCAATATATCGTTATCTATTTGAACCCATGCTTTGTTGCGCATATTTTGATTCCACTCCACCAATCTCTGCAAAGCAATGGCTCTCTGATATTCTTTTAGTAAGGGCACACCCAGACCGCCGTCGCTTCTGGGTAAGTATGTAGTGTGTTTCCTGATTCTTGGTTTAATGCCATTCCATATATAGGTTTCTATGGCTTTCTGAATCTGCTGAATATATGGTGTAACTGGTGGCACCGGGATAGTCTGCATTATGTACAATACTCTTGGTAGGATATTCATTTTGGTTACCCCAATTCGTCCCAACCACGAGATGATCTTGTTTTTCCAATTAGTTAAGTCGGTTATTATCTCATCTCTAATGTTTTTATAATGGATTTCTATTGTTTCCTTTATATCAGTAGTGATTTTTATCCCTAGGTATTTTATGGAATGGCGTGCTAACCTGATTGGGCAGTTGTTCTGAAGGGCGCTAATGAACTCAGGTCTTTCATTGATTACCAAGATTTCTGACTTTTGTGGGTTTAGTAAGAAGTTTGACATTCTCCCGAATGTCGAGAACTCTGTCAATGCCTCATTTAATGAGTCTGGCGATTCTGATATAGACAGTAGGACGTCATCAGCATACATTGAAAGTTTTTGTTCTTTGCCACCTATCGAGAACCCTCTGATAAGGGGGTTATTCCTAATCTTACTCGCCAATACCTCAATCGTAAGCGCGAACAGGATCGGCGACAGAGGGCAGCCCTGTCTGGTGCCATTGTTGATTTTAAATGAGTTAGAGAGCGTACCGTTTACTCTAACTCTCGCACTTGGGGAGGAGTAGAGGGACATTATCATATTTATGATTTTGTCTCCAAAGCCAAACCTTCGCAGCACGAGTATCATGAACGACCACCTCACCCGGTCAAATGCTTTCTCGGCATCTGTAGTGACCAGGGAGAGTGGTGTCCCATGCACTTGGGAGTGTGTGATCATCTGCAATACTTTTAGGGTGTTATCCCTTGCCTCACGAGCAGGAACAAATCCCACTTGGTCGGTAGACACCAGACCCGGCAGCAGTCTATTAACCCTGTTGGCCAAGACCTTCGCAAGAATCTTAATGTCCGAGTTCAAGAGGGATATTGGTCTAAAATTTCCCGGAGTGTCGTGCTGTTTTCCGGGCTTGGGGATCACCGTGAGGTAGGCCTCCAGCATAGAGTTTGGGAGGTTAGGGGTTAAGGGTAGGGTATTAAAAAGATTTGCCAAAATTGGCGCTAATGAGTCAGTGAAAATTTTATAGTATTTGAGTCCATAGCCATCAGGCCCGGGACTTTTCCCCGAAGGGAGATCTTTGATCGCGTTTTTAATTTCCATAACCGAAATTGGGGCGTCCAAGTCTTCCCTATCTTTGTCTGTGATCTTTGGAAGGTCAGTTACCTCTAGATAGTCCATTATGGTTTCATTATCATGTATCGGGGGTGCATTTCCCCCTGCTTCTTGTTCCGTATTTGCTATGTTATATAAAGTCTCATAGTATGCCCGGAAGGTATCCGCGATGGAGTCCGCATCTGTCTTCATCTCTCCCTTTCCATCTCTTATGTGATGTACATATGCCTTTAGTTTCTTCCTTGCAATAGCCCTGGCCAGTAGTTTTCCTGCCTTGTCGCCATGTTCGAAATATAATTGTCTCATCATCAGCGCCTTTTTCTGGTATTCTTCCTGCAAGTATTGCAAGAGGTTTCCCCTGGCTGTCACCAGGGTCTCAGCCCTGGAGGCATCCCCGGGTTGTAGTTTATGGTGCTGCTCCGCTTGCGCTACTTGTGAAAGTAAATTCCGGTAGCGCTCTCTTTTAACTTTATTAAGATTGGCTCTTCTTTTTATCAAAAGACCCCTAATGCTACATTTGTGAGCCTCCCATACTGTGGTGTTTTCTATGTGTCTGTTTGCATTTACCTGAAAGAAGGTTGTTATTTCTTTCTCGATTTCCGTCTTGAAGATCGGATCTTCTAGTAGGGTGTCATCCAATCACCACACATACGGCGTGACTGGGACATTTGGCCAGAGAATTGAGCAGCTGACCGGGGCATGATCAGACCATGTGATCGTGTTGATGTTACTGCTTTGAGTGATTGTGAGCCCGATGGTGTCTGTAAATAGGTAGTCGATCCTGGAGTATTTCCTATGTGGGTGTGAGTAAAATGTATAATTTTTGCCCCTCGGGTGGTGTACTCGCCATATGTCATGAACTGTCAGGTCTGCCAATATTGTCACCATACGTTTGATTGTCCTGTTGGGGATGCTGGAGATACCATCTGATGTGTCTAGGGCAGGGTCTATTGGGGTGTTGAAGTCCCCTCCTAGGTATAACATGCCAATTTTCATTTCTAGGATTTTTCGAGTGACTTTTGCGAGAAAAGTGTGCTGTGAGTGGTGTGGGCAGTAGACGTTAGCCAATGTAACGGGCCTGCCGTAGAGTGAGCCGGTCACGACTATGTATCTACCCTCTGGGTCTTTATGTATTTGTGTTAGTTGGAAAGGTAGTTTTGTGTGAAAAATGATTCCTACCCCATTTTTCTTTTTGGGACCTGACGCAAAAAATGCTGTTGGGTAGTGGCGGCTGGTCCACTTGGGCTCGTGTGCTGCTGTGAAGTGTGTCTCTTGTAGATAGACAATATCCCCACCCATCCTCTGCAAGTCTCTTTGAGCTATGGATCGTTTGTTGGGACTATTGAGACCTTTGACATTTATGGATATCAGCTCAATTGGGTATGTTCGGGAAGGTCCCTGCCTCACTGCCATGTTTTGTTTCTTACTGGGTGGGGTGGGGAATTGTATGTAGGGGAGAAAGAAAAAAAAAAAAAGGGAAGAAGAGGGAGGGAGGGGGGGTAGGAGTGTTACGGTTGAGCAAACAGGTGGTAGAGAAGGAGAGATATAGCGGGTGAGGGTGGGGGTAGATGCCTCAAAAGAGATAGGAAAAGAATCGAAGAGAGAAAAAGGAAAGCAAGAGAAAGGAGGGAAAATAGAGAGTAGAGTAGAGGGTTAGTTTTTCAAAAATACAGTGTAACAATATTGCAAGTTCAATACAATACTATTCCCTCCACTAAACTGGTGTTTAATACAAAATTAACTACAAACTGGGGTTAGTTATCCCCTTGTTCTCAATTGGAGTATAAACATTTAACATATTCTTAATAAATCAACGTTTTCCATGTAAAACTATAATAACATAAGTTTGTGTTCTGTCTGGTGTGTAAAAGTTATCTTTTTGTCACTGAGTTGTTGAAGTGGTTAGATGTCTGTCCACGTCCAGGGCTTATCAGAGTATACTAGTGTTGGGGAAGTTTTCCCTTCTATTAAGGGTGTCTCTTGTAGTTGCGAGTGGGAGTCATGGTCCTGTGGTACACGCATTGGTGTCTTATTTCACTATTCCATGTATATGGTCGTGGGCACTGTGATTTACGTCTGCTCCCAGTCATGCCCTATGGTGTGTCAGCCAAACCTGTGACCCTAGGCCAGTGTAGCAAACAGTTGGCATGGGGTTGAGTTATGGTCGTATGCCAGTCTCAGCTACTGATTAGTAGTTTCAGGTGTGTTTACCGTAAATGGGTCACATCTCTAGAGTCGGTACATGCATGCGGTCGCAGTTCTAATTGTCATTATATGGTTAATATTGCTAAACTACAATGAACCAATTCGGCTACCACAACAACATTCATAACCAAACCTGACAAGTGTTCAACTAAAAGTTCACTTTTCATTATCAAATATCTTAGACCTATGTGTCTGAGTCTTTAAAGAGACACACAACCTGTGTGGATATTTAGGATCTCATCTTCAGTTTTAACAGGGAATGTTCAATGTGTCCCACTATACAGTGAGAGATGTAGTTGTAATCTCCAGACTTGGTGTTGTCCCATTAAGCTATGGGCTGCTGGTTAATTCTTTGGTTGTGTCCGGGGGGGGCCCCGTGGGGCCTCATCTGCTTCCTCTGGTGGGTGTATATTGATACCTAACGCTTGATTGAAGTTCGGAAGGTCATCCAATGACCTCAGGACGTGGGAGGTATTATTTTTTGTAACTATCAGACATGTGGGGAAACCCCACCTGTATTGCAATCTTTTTTCCTTGAGGACTGCTGTGACATATCGTAGATCTCTTCTTTTCTGGAGTGTTGCAGGACACAGATCAGAGTATACTTGGATCTCTGCGCCTCTGAAGTCCAGTGGGTGCTGTGTTCTGGCCAGTCGTAGGATTTCTTCCTTATCTTTAAAGGACAAGAACTTCATTATGACGTCTCTGGGGGGCGCCCTATTTGGTGGTTTAGGGCGTAAGGCTCTGTGAGCCCTTTCTATCGCTATATCTGGTGCCGCATCATTATTTTTGAGGTGCTTGATAAAATCTTGGATGTAGGTTTGTAGTGCAGGAGGGTCAACTGCTTCAGGTATTCCCCGCAATCTGAGATTGTTCCTCCTGCTCCTATTTTCTAAGTCCTCTATGCGGTCCATAAGTGTCTGGACCGTGCCCTCTTGGGCCTGCATTTGACTGGTCTGATGCTGCAAGTCGGAGCTCAGGGTTTCTTGCCTTTCTTCCATCTGTGTGACACGACAGTCGACCACCATGATGTCCCTTTTCAGCTCTCCGAACGTTGTCTTGAAGTCCTGCATCGCCTCCCTGATATCTTCTTTTGAGGATAGGTGTTTTATGTCATCTCTTGTTAAATAATCTTGTGACCTGAGATGTGGGCCAGTCTCATGTATTTGAGCAGATATTGTTTGCGTGGGTAGGCTGCGTTCCGTGTCTATGGAGGCCGCTGCTGTTTCGACTGGGATTAGATAATTATCCAGAGCTGTAGATTGTGTGGTCTTGGGTGGTTTATTATTTCTTTTGGTGGCCATGACTGTTTGTAATGTGTAGTTCAGTAAACCTTTATTTCTCCCCCTTTTGACTTGGAATTAATCTCAGACCTGTCATGGAGTGCGTACTGATCTGGTGTTGGATCTTTATAAATTATTATTAATCCTGATCTTTATGAGCTGACCTTATTTGCAGCTAGTGTCTCCTTCTTAAGTGTATTCTGTTTATAAAGTACACTTTGTGAGATGTTTCTCTGCTTTTTTTTTTTTTTTTTTTTTTTTTTTTTTTATTATATATAGGGTGCTTGTGTATTATTGAGGCTTTTGTTTATGGTGTTTGTTTTCTCTGCAGCATCAATGCCTTTTAGTTCAAACTAACGCTGCAGGAGTTTCAGTAATAAGTCTCTTGGGCCTTTACTTTGAATTGATAGCCCACTTATTGCTTTATCCTCACTATCCTAGTGTGGCCAGTAAAACATCCGCAACAGTGGGTGACAGGCCCTTGCTCCCGCAGGTTATAATGTCTGCTTACTGGGCTTTATAGTGTGCCGGTTCTTTATCTCAAGAGTTCATGGGCCTCAATCTGCACGCAGCCTGATGCTATTTATACAGCCCTCTTTCGGGTCTCAGCATAAGGGAGTACATATGGCAAACCGGTGCTTATCTGTCTTACCGGTAATTGGGGGTAATGTCAGCGTCAATGTGCAGTCAGCTTGTTTCTGCTCCCTCGGCTCCGTTCTTGAAGGCCTCCTCCTAACCGCGTGGTCTGGATTCTTGCGCGGCTCAGACGGAACTCACTGCTGACTCTTATGCCGTGGGCGTCTGTTGTCTGATATCCCGGTCAGGCAGAAGTACAAGATAGGCTCTTACTCTCTCTCCTTGTCATATATGCGTTGGGCAGTTTGATCCAAATTCTGCGTAAACACCCGCCGGGAGTCACCCGTCAGCAGCCACGGTCTTCCGTACAGGTAGGAGCTCCGGTATCACTGTTACCGCTCCTGTTGTGCAGTCTAGACTGTTCCTGGACAGTTCCTACTTTTGTTTGGGTTTAAAGATTGTGGGAAAACGTTGATTTTATTTGAGAGTCAAGGGGACCACAGAGCTCTGAAATTAGGCAGCCATTCTGGTCCGTGGCTAGGCTCCGCCCCCGGGACAAGTTAAGTTTTATTGTTTACGGAGCAACTGACATTGCTGCTTTAGTTATATTTGGTCACTTTGGGCAAGATCGCGTGGCAAATCAGTTGCAAAACCTCAGTGCACATTAAAGCTTTTTTCGCATTTGGGGTTGTGCAGCTATTACAAATTGCAAAATAACTTATTTTGCGCTCACATTAAGCTGCATAATCCAAACAGTAGAATTGCATGCGCCTTCACATATTCTCCATAGAAGTCAATGGAGAAGACAAAAAGAAAAAATCCCTACTAAAACCCTAATCTGTTGCCCAAAGTCCATGACGTATTCTCCTTGAAAAGTATACATGAAAATGCGAATGTTTCATATTGCAAAAAATGTTTTTGTAACATATGTTCTATTTATCTATATATGTGATGATTTTTGGACCGATATATCTATTTATAGCGAGATATGTATATGAATATATATATATATATATAGATATCTCAAGATCTATATGCGAATATCTCTTTGAAAATCCCTCTGAGATATTGTTTAATGTGCATAAGATTGTAATGTAAAATCTTTTCACTATCTCCATAATTAAACATACCTCTATACATATAAACCCATGTTTCCCTATGTATGTGAATGTAAAATCCCTGCGTCTGATTTTTTTCCCTGACACCCGAGATCTTGTATCTTTGATCCCTTATAACTTTTGTGTGCAATATTTTTTTTAAACTAATTTTTATTAGACAGTGTTAATATGAGTGTAACTGTACTTTGTAATGTATTTTTTAAGTGTTTTGTGAAACTTTTATGTCGCGCAAAACTGTTAACTACATGTCTTCGAGCACGGAAAGGATTGTAGCGTAAAAGGCGAATGAGCATGCGCAATCACAATATTTCAAGACTTGTAATACCTGCACAATGGAAATTGATTGTGGAAAGACCATATTGTGCACAGAAAAATCATAACTCGCTACTTGTAATTGTGACCTTAGTTTTTAGTACTTTTTTAGAGCACTATTGGTTACAATGCACAGTGCGTCTCATTCTAGCAGCGCAAGCATCAATAATTTTTCCTGCCACACTGCAGAGTCTCTAGCTATCTCTACTCCCTTCCTCAGTAGGCAGCAGCCATTATTTCTATTCAGAAGTGTTTTGTTTTTTTCTAGTGTCTGCTTTAGATGGGAGGAGTAAAAGTGTGCTTCATAACAAGAGCAAGGAATCTCCAAAATATTTTATTAAAGCAGCAACAATTATCTTTAACAGTTTTGTGAATTTAATTTAGTTCATAACATTATTAGCTTAACTTGTCTTTACTTTTACACTCTGTGCTGTGTATTTTTTGGTTATATGGTTTACACTTTTTTGTTTCCTCATATTATAAGTGACTTGATTGAGCAATATTAGTATTCTTCATTATCTGTCTGTACTACATCTAAACTATAATTGCGTTTGTAACGCGTCCGTCACCGTCGGCAGTTGCGCACGCATCCTTAAAGGAATGTTGGATGCGCGCGCAGCTATCTCGGCGCTAGACCGCTTCAGGAGCTCCAACTCTCAGCTGTAACATAACAACTGAGCTGGAGCTCCTGAAGCTTAAGGCATCTGCCGCATATGGAGCCGGAGCGGCGATTGGTCCTCCGCCTTCATATGAGGCCAGATGCCTGATCGTTACAGACACTGTGTGTGTCACCGTCTGTGACGATCTTCTGCTGGTGCTGACGGGAGGTGTGGGCGGGCGGCTCAGCAGGGAAGGGGAGGGAGTGGGAGTGCTCTAATACAAAACAAAAAAGATAGGGGGAGAGAGAGCAAACGAGATGGGAGAGAGAGAGCAAAAGAGAGGTAAAGAGAGAGAGAGCAAAACAGAGGGAGGGAGATAAAGAGCAAAAGAAAGGGGGGGAGAAAGCAAAAGAGGGGGGGAGAGAGAGCAAAAGAGAGGGGATAGAGAGAGAGAGCAAAAGAGAGGGGAGAGTGAGAGCAAAAGAGAAGGGAGAGGGAAAGCAAAAGAGAAAGGAGTGGAAGAGCAAAATAGGAGGGAGCGAGAGAGAAAAATAGAGGGGAGAGAGAGCAAAAGAGGGGAGCTAGAGAGCAAAATAGAGGGAAGAGAGAGCAAAAGAGAGGGGAGAGGGAGAGCAAACGAGAGGGGAGTGAGAGAGCAAAAGAGAAGGGAAAGAGAGAGCAAAAGAGAGGGGAGAGAGAGAGCAAAAGAGGGGAGCTAGAGAGCAAAAGAGAGGGGAGAGGGAGAGCAAAAGAGAGGGGAGTGAGAGAGCAAAAGAGAGGGGAAAGAGAGAGCAAAAGAGAGGGGAGAGAGAGAGAGGAAAAGAGAGGGGGAGAGAGAGCAAAATAGAGGGAAGAGAGAGAGCAAAAGAGAGGGGAGAGAGAGAGCAAAAGAGAGGGGAGAGAGAGAGCAAAAGAGAGGGGAGAGAGCCAAAGAGAGGGGAGAGAGAGCCAAAGAGAGGAGCGAGAGAGCAAAATGGGGGGAGAGAGAGAGCAAAAGAGAGGGGAGAGGGAGAGCAAAAGAGAGGGGAGAGAGCAAAAGAGAGGGGAGAGAGAGAGCAAAATAGAAGGGAGAGGGAAAGCAAAAAAGAAGTGAGCGAGAGAGAAAAAGAGAGGGGAGATATCTTCTGCTTGTGCTGACGGGGGGTGTGGGTGGGTGGCGGGTGGGCAGCTCAGCAGGGAAGGGGAGGGAGTGGGAGTGCTCTAATACAAAACAAAAAAATATAGGGGGAGAGAGAGCAAAAGAGAGGGAAAAGAGAGAGCAAAACAGAGGGGGGCGAGAGAGCAAAAGAAAGGGAGGGGAGAAAGCAAAAGAGGGGGGAGAGAGAGAGCAAAAGAGAGGGGAGAGAGATAGAGCAAAAGAGAGGGGAGAGAGAGAGCAAAAGAGAAGGGAGAGGGAAAGCAAAAAAAAGGGAGCGGAAGAGCAAAAGAGCAGGGAGCGAGAGAGAAAAAGAGAGGGGAGAGAGTGCAAAAGAGGGGAGCAAGAGAGCAAAAGAGAGGGGAGAGAGAGCAAAAGAGAGGGGAGAGAGAGCAAAATAGAGGGGAACGAGAGAGCAAAAGAGGGGAGAGAGAGAGCAAAAGAGAGGGGAGAGAGAGCCAAAGAAAGGAGTGAGAGAGCAAAAATGGGGGGGGAGAGCAAAAGAGAGGGGTGAGAAGGTGCAAAAGAGAGGGGAGAGAGAGAGCAAAAGAGAGGGGAGAGAGCAAAAGAGAGGGGAGAGAGCAAAAGAGAATGGAGAGGGAAAGCAAAAGAGATGGGAGCGAGAGACCAAAAGAGAAGGGAGCGAGAGAGAAAAAGAGAGGGGAGAGAGAAAGCAAAAGAGAGGGAAGAGAGAGAGCAAAAGAGAAGGGAAAGGGAGAGCAAAAGAGAGGGGGAGAGGGAAAGCAAAAGAGAGGGGAAGAGGGAGAGCAAAAGAGGGGGAAGAGAGGGGGGAGATAGAGAGTGCAAAAGAGAGGGGGAAGAGAGGGAAGATAGAGAGCAAAAGAGAGGGGGCAGAGAGAGCAAAAGAGGTGATGAAAGAATCCACCTGGGTGGATTCTTTCACCACCCTGCCTTTTTTCGGAATCCACCTGGATGCAGCGTAAGCTGCATCCGGGTGGATTCCGAAAATGGCAGGGTGGTTTCTTCACCACAATAGACTGCCCTTCCGAAAATGGCAGGACGGTTCGGTGCTTCAGTCACCACAATAGACTGCCCTCTGGGCAGGCTTTCCCACTAGTACTAGTATATTAAACAAAGGTATGCTTTGCAAACTGGCTACTGTATTTCTCTCAGTTCATATATATTGTATATATTTTTCATAAAAACTGACTTACTATTTAATAAAGTAGTTTTTGCAGGGGAGTATTAGTTTTAAAGTCGCAGTATTGTAATTTGCTGCAGTATTTGTTCAAAATTGCACAGTAAAATCTATTAGTGATAACCACTTTTGTATATTTAAATCCTTTAGGAGCTAGATCTACTGATCACTTATTTTGTTAAACTTAGGGCTAGATTACGAGTTGTGTGCGTTGTAAGGCACGCACATATTACAAGTTAAAAGTAAACTTGTTCCATTGTGCGCAAATTGAATTTAACACACGTTGATATATTGCAACTTCAGAGCTCTGGTTAACTGTTACACTCGAATAAAAAGTGGCACAAAACACATAAAAATACATTTAATAGTACAGCTACCCTCATAATAACACTGTCTAATAAAAAAATATGTAAATAAAAAATTGCAGTAAAAAGTTATAAGGGCTCAAAGATATGAGTTCTCTTTAACATAGAGATACATACATACACGTCTAAATATGTTCTTCAGGATTCTTCGCTTTACAACTTCTGCAGTTATTATTATTATTATTATTCTTTATTTATAAAGAGCGCAGTTAGAGTGACTATGCCTCCTCCAGGTCAGCGCATAGTTTTGTTTTGATAATCTTTTTACAGTTAAATTATCTGGATATACTGACTCTCAAAAAGACCAGTCCAGCTAAGAAAGAATAAACAATAAATAAATACATTTCAGCCTCTATCTCCTCAGATTTGTCTTCTGAAGGTGAGATCATTTCTGATGATCAGGAATCTTATCCTTATTAAGATATGGGGTCAATTTATTAAAGTCTGGCAGACATGATACGCTGTAGCGTATCATGTCCGCTAGACATCGCTGAAGGAGTAAGTCCGTAAGTCTGTAAGGAGTATGTGTCCTTTCACGCCTTGTGAGCTGTGTTCCTGCTGGACGACTAGACTGCAGGTAAGTGCTTTTGTCTTCTAGGTCTTGGAGACTTTCACTTCAGAAGAATTTGTCATATGCAGTAGATGGGGACAGTTTTATTTGGCAGTGGGCAGGCACATTATGTATGTTTTTTGTTTTTTTAAAACGTTTATTTATCATCTCAGAAGTTTACAGACAGAAATTATATATATGACAGAAACAGGCCCTCCCAAATAATAGGAAAAAACAAGTTACCTTGATCATTGGGGTACATAACAATAGCCCTTGTACCTAAGGAGAGTCTTGAGGTTTTTCGTTAATGTCCATGAAGCATTTCTGAGATCCTTTTTCTTTTTCTATAAACTAATATCTAAACAATATACTTAACATTTAAAACTAAACAAACAAAAATCCAATAGAAAACAAATCATTTCCATACAGCGAAAATTTTAATCCAAATAAGCTATGTAAATAACTGAAATCTTTACTACATTTCAATCCTTCCCCTTCTGTATATTCTCAATCGAAGTCCAGATTCCATTCACCTCTTAACTTGGCGTTAAGTATGTACTCTGTGTTTCGCAGTGGGTAAAGGAGCTGTGTCTGTACCTGCTGAGGCATAGTTTGTATATAACCCTCCCACTTTTTCATAAAAGTTTGTGTTCTAAGTGTCATGTCACCTATTGAGTCATACAATTCTATTGTGAGCTGTTGAAAGAGGAATTTTTATAGTTAGACTACAGTAGGGATAGATTTGGAGTTCCATGCTCCAAACACTAGTCTCCTTGCCAGTAAGATGGTAGTGCACAACATTTTACCAAGGTTTTTCAGACTTCTAGGTAAGTGTAGTAGTAATATAGTCTCGTCATTAAGGTCCATATGAATTTTACAGTTGATTTTAAGCCAGTAGGTGATGGAGTGCCAATATCTAACTAGACTTGGGCAACCCCATATCAGGTGAGATAGGTCGGGGTTATGTTTTTGGTATTTGGGGCAGATGTTTTCTATATGTGGTGCCCACTTCTGAAACATTCCAGATGTGATATAGGCTTTATGCAATAACCTTGCATGTGAGTCTCTTATGTCTTGTGATAAAGTATTCTTTCTTAATGTTTCTATAGTAATCTGTATTGATCTCTTCTCAACTGGTGTTCCGAGAGAGGAGGCCCATTTTTGTGTTATGTTCTCTATAGTTCGAGTATTATTAGGTTCCAGCAGCATTCTGTATATAGGAGAAATTGAGAATATCTCCTGTGTAAACAATGAAACCATTTGCTCTATAGGTCGTGTTTTTTTCAATATCTCTCCTTTTTGTAATAGACTAGTGATATAATGTCTAGCCTGCAAGTAAGCGTAATGATGTGTGTTCGGCAAAGAGTATTGGGTTAGTAGTGTTCGGAAGCTTTTTATCGTATTATCTACATCATCCAGGAAGTGTTGAATGTTTAATAGCCCCTGTTGTTGCCAGTCTCTAAAAGGCTGGGTAGTAAGACCTGCTATGAAGTTAGGGTTTCCTAAGAGAGGCAGGTACCTGGTGCATGTCTGTGGGATCCTAAGCCATCTACAGAGTGACCTCCATGCACGTGAAGGCTCCGTCATTGGGAGCATGTCTCCTATGTGATGTTGAACCTGCTGTCATGTCAAGTGGGGTAGGACCGTCAATGAGTAGGGCGTCACCTGTTCTTCTAGGGCTTTGAGAGTGAAGTGATTTTTTTGGCTCAGCCAATCTATTGCAATTTTAGATAAGGCTGCCCAGTTATATAGCATAAGATTCGGCAGACCTAGACCTCCATATGTTACCGAACTAGATAATTTCTGGGATCTTATTTGATGTCTCTTGCCTCCCCATATAAAGTCTAGAATTTTAGCATTTAGTAACTTCAGGTCTGCCTTTTTTAACATGACTGGTAGCATTTGGAACACGTAAAGCAACTTAGGAAAAGGTAATCATTTTGATAAGGTTTATTCTACCTGACAGTGAAAGGGGTAATCCCTTCCAGTTATCTATTTGGTTCGTTATTTTTTTTAATGATGGGGGCATAGTTAATTGTATACCAGTTGTTTAGGTTCAGTGACAACTTGATTCCTAAGTATGTAAAATCAGTGAGAACAACCTTAAAATCATATTCCAGAGAGTCTTGGGGACCATGTGAAGTCAGCCAGACCAGCTCGAATTTATCTTGGTTAAGAAGATAACCCGAGATCGCACCGAACTTATGAATGAGTGTGAGGACGTTGGTAAGGTTTAACCTTGGGTCTGGGATGAATAATATCATGTCGTCTGCATATAAGGAAAGGTGCATGGTCGAATTGCCTATCCTCAACCCCTGAGTTTTCTCTCGGATGGCTTGAGATAGGGGCTCTATTGCTAGATCGAACAGGAGTGGTGAAAGGGGGCATCCCTGTCTCGTGCCCCTATACAATCTGAAGGTAAGGGCAACCCTTCCATTAACGATGACGGCTGCCATAGGGTCTTGATATAAACCATGTACTGCTTGTAGGTAGTTACACCAAATTTTTCTAGGGCCAGAAATAGATATTTCCGAATTACTTTATCAAATGCCTTTTCGGCGTCAAGGGCAATCATACATGCTTTAATACTTGGTAACAAAGTAGGATCTTTTCGGTGTTTCCAATAAAAGGACAGAATTAATTGGACCTTTCTGATGTTTTTCACCGAAGAACTACCCTGTATAAAGCCCGTTTGGTCTTCATGGATCAATGATGGCAATACTGAGCCTAATCTGTTTGCCAAAAGTTTGGTTAGACGCTTGTAGTCCGTGTTCAACAGAGAAATCGGACAATACGACTCTGGCGCTAATGGGTCCTTTCCTGGTTTTAATATTATGCTAATTTGGGCTTCAGTCAATTTACAATTAGGTATGGTATGTCCTGTAAGCACAGAATTATACAAGACTGTCAATGTTTCTGATATTTCCGTTTTTAATAGTAAATTTGTAAAACTCTGCTGGCATACCATCTGGGCCTGGGGTTTTGCCCAAAGGTAGGTCCTGTATGGCCCTATTAACTTTGGAAACGGAAATGGGAGTATTTAACATGCATGGTTGATCCTCTGTGAGTTTGGGTAAACGTATAGTGTTCAGAAATGCATGTACCCCAGTGTCTTCTATTTCCTGCGGGCTGTAGAGCTTGGTGTAATATTCTGTAAAGATTCTTTGTATCTCATCAGTACGTGTATGTATTATATCTGCTTTCCTAATAGCCTGTATAACATTCGGTGGTCGAGTCAATTTAGTTAATAGGGCAAGCGACCTACTGGTTTTGTTTCCGAACCGATAGAACTTAGCCTGAAGTTTAGTGGTGGTTTTCAATGTGTTTTGTAGTAGTAGATTATCTCTGGCTGTTTTAATTTGTCTAAAGGCGTTCCTGTTTTCCATATTAGGGGATTTAAGATATTTGTTTTGTGCATTTATCAATTGTTTGAACAATAGTTCCTCCCTTGCCCTAAACCTTTTTCGAGTACCTGCGGCATAATTTGTAATAACCCCTCTCAGAACCTCCTTCGCAGTTTCCCAAAACAATAAAGGGCTTTGCAGGTGTTGTATATTGATAGTATGGTATGCATTCCATTCACCAATAAGGCAATTTAATAAATTAGGGTCTTTATATAAATGGTTAGGGAAAACCCATCTATTGTCTCGTGGCAAGTCTATTTTAGTATTAACAGTTAATTTAACTGGGGCGTGATCCGAAAGAGTAACCACATCGTTTCTAACCTCTATAATACGGGTAGTCAGGGTTTTGGAGACTAGGAAATAATCTATACGGGATAGCGTATGTTTGGAGGGAGGGATGCAAGTAAAGTCTCTGACCTCCGGGTTGTGTAGGTGCCAAATATCTACCAAGCCCAGGCCCCTCTGGAATTTCCTAAGTGTTCTTGTCTCCCTATTAGAGTTGGCATTAAGTGTTATCTTAATTGGTGTAAAATCTGGATTCCTGAACCTATCCAATGGGACATGGGGCGCAATAATAAAATCCCCACCAATTATCAATGGGAGATGTACTGATTTTAGTAGTTGTTTCTGTAGTTTTGTCCAGAAAAAATCATTTTTACTTATTGGGCCATAAACTCCCACCAGTGCTAGAGATAGTTCTCCTAATTCTAGGTGTAATACCACATAGCCTTCTGTATCTATGGCCTTCTGTATCTATCTCTTCGTGCAATATTTTGTAGAGTAACCCTTTTTTAAATAGAATTGCCACCCCTCTGGCTCTGCTTCCTGGGAAAGATGAGCCAATGACTTCTTGGACCCAGCCCTGCTTTAAGTTAGCATGTTTATCTGTAGTGAGATGTGTCTCTGTCAGAACAGCAATATCTGCCCCTCTGTTCTTAAGCAACTTCAATATGCATTTCCTTTTGATAGGAGAGGTAATTCCCCCTAGATTCCATGTAATTATATTTACTTTGGTGTCAGCCATGGCAACCCTGTATTTGGAGGAAGTAAAGCATATATGGAATCAAACCCAGAAGCTCTAAGCGCACAAAATGCATTATGTGAGAGTGGGGTACCTGTTCTTGAAGTAAGCATTGGACAGATAGAACAGACAACATCGGTTCTCTGCAGATATGCCTCTTTGTTTGTAGATCCTTCATGCCTTGTCCCGGAAACATGGTCAGAAACTTTCTCACGATTTCACTGTAGGTGATGAAAACTATAAAATATTGGAATAGAACAAAAATTAATAAACAAACACAACAATAACCATAACAATTAAAAACACTCTCATGGTGTAGGAGAATAGCTAACATTCTCCCACAGTATTCAGTTAAACTCCCCTCCCCTAGAGGAAAGTGGGGTATGACTGGGGGTGAGAAAACCGTTATACAGAATGTGATCGTGGCTCTCAAAGTGCCCCAGTCATTACAGTGAGATGTTCAGTTAGTTCCATGTCTAGAAAACTAAGTGTCCTGCTTGCTAGGTAATATATTCCCCTCAGACTTGATAATTTTCTGGTTCTATTGGTAATGCAGGTTCTTCGATAGCCATTTCTCTATCCTCTGTCTGCAGATTTTTCTGAAGTGGTGTGGGAGTCTAAAAAAACTTCGGTCCACTAGATGTCTGTAAGCGGAGTTTGGCCGGGAATAGTAATGCGACTGTTCTTCCTTTTTCAATTAGTCGCTGACAATAAGATGAGAATTCCCTTCGCTTCCTGGTGACTTCTGTTGAATAGTCCTGAAACAGCAGCAGTTTTTTCCCTTTAAAAGGGATAGGTCCCATCTTGTGGTATGCTCTAAGAAGTTCCACTTTGTCTTTGAAATGTAGGTATTTTATTAGGACGTGCCTTGATGTTTCCTTATTATGTTGTTCTGATCTTGGCTGCCCCACTCTATTTGCTCTCTCTGCCACACATGGAACATCTGAGTCAGTCATCTTAAGCAGTCGTGGTAGCTGAGTTTCTGCAAAATGTAGAAGTGATGTGCTTTGTACCGACTCTGGTAGGCCCACAACACGCAGATTATTTCTGCGGGACCTGTTTTCAAGGTCATCTAAGCGTGCTTTCAAATCAGAGTTCTGTTTCTGGAGGTTAGATACTGAGATGGACATTTCCCTATGACGGTCTTCATGTTCTGAGACTCTGTGTTCTACGTGAGTAAGTCTTCTAGAGAACTGTTTGAAGTCCGTGGAGAGTGATTCCACTCCCATTTGGAGCTGTTCAATTTTAGGTAGAAACAAAGCTGAGATCTGGGTCACAATAGGATGTGTATCTTGAATTAGGGAATCCTCAGAGTCAGTAGAGACCAAGGGAGCAGGGTGTATCTCTGCATGATGTTTTGTGCGCCTTTACGCAGGCTTGTTCTTTGATGACATTTTATTAGTGGTTTTATGGAAGCTGCTGTAGTATTTCTGCATGCGCCAGCTTTCCGTCTTTCAGATTTGTGTGATCACCAGTATTGTAGACTCTATGCAGCGTTCTATATGTAGACTCCTTGTAACCGTTAAATTAAATATTTCAGAAGAAAGGCTTCAGCAATTAACACAGGCCAGATTTCAATATAAGTCTCTCACATGGGCGGGAGGCCAGGGAAGGGGGGTCTAGAAAACAATCCCAGTCTAAATCATAATTGCGTTACAGCATAGTCTCCTAGTGCAGAGCCTTTGGGACATCTAGATAGCTGCGACAGTGTGTGTAGCAATTTGCTAAACTTCCCCTTCCCCTAGGTGGAATGGCGTAACAGTAACTAGATACAAGCAGGCCTCCCCTTTTTTTTTTTTAAACCTTCACCATACCGTAGCCACGTTTCTACTATCAAGTGTGTCCAGCTGATAATAAACCCTTTGTTTCTCTTACTATGTAGTTCCAATGTAAGCATTAGGTGTAAGGAAGCTTTACTCAATCTAAAGCTAGACGTATGGGTATATTTGGTGGTGGCAGTAGCTGGATTACGTTACCCTTTCCTGCTCTCCAAGTCCCAGTTGGGCAAAGCGACTGGCCTCCTCAAATCCACTGTGTCCTTTCTTAGGCACCTTTAGGTGGTGTAAGAGCCGTCTAAGTGTCGTGAGGGCCTTTTTTAAATGGTGCGTGGAGCCGCGATGTATCCAAGATGGCGGCCGCTTGTTCCGTCTCCTCCGTTTTGGCTTCCGTGATTAGGGCACTATTTTTTACCCTCACGCTCTGGTGCCGGTCGATACCCTTACTCGATGATGTACACAAGCCTGGATTGCACAAGGCAATTGCGTGGGAGTTTGGAAAGCGTTCCTTGGTTAGATTTTTAAAAGGATGTCAGCTGAGCTCACATTACTTGCTGCTCTCCCGTTACTCCTCCCACCGGAAGTCGCACATTATGTATGTTGAGACTAGGGGTTAATCTTCCCTTTATTGGGACGTTTTTCCTCTTGAAATACTTTATTAGTATGTGTGTGGCTTATGTTTTATATAGGGATTTATTTATAAACTTAAAATTTGGCAGTTGGTTTTCTTTGCTTGCTTAGGTAGAACAGGCTAACTGACAGACTGCTTGAACGTTTGTGTAAATTAAGCTCCAGTGTTGTAGGCAGAGGGAAACACACAACTTTTGCTTGCTGTGTAGTTTCCTCTCTCTCTGCCGGTCATTTGACTTCTCTCTGCTGTCGGATATTCAAGGAGCAGAGCGGTGTCATTGAATTTCAGTCTCTTTAGTGTCGATCTAATATATGATCGTTTTAAAAACTTCTGGCAACCAAATTGTGTATAAGTGATTACGGTAAGGCACCTCAGTCTGTCTGAGATGTGGGGGGGCCTGATTGGTTTATTGTTTTAAATCATTTTTGCATAACGTTAAGCGGCTGTAGTATTAAAAATTCTTAAAGTGACAGTGTATTTAAAACATTTCTAAAATTTGGGGAATTTTTTTTTTTTAAATCAAAGTTTTTATATTAAGGTATTTAGCAATACAACATTCACAGCATGATATCATGAATATTACCTCCACAATATGAAAACTAGCATTTGTTAAAATTAAAAGAAAAAAAATACAAGAGTAACCTCAAGGTTTACATGTCACATTACAGAAATACAACTCCTGATACCTATCATAAACTAAATAATTGAGCTTAAACAAGAGGATCATATAGCTTGTTGAAGCCTACAAAGTATATTCTCATGGGTTAATATGGCATACCATAATTCTAATATGTCACAGTTTTACATATTGCTGGTCTTGCAGTGATACCTTACAATTTTTATTTTTAGTTACTGTAGTACCCCTTTATTATGTAATAATGCCTAATAGAATGATACTTTAAATGCTTAACAAAATAACAAATTACCTTAGTTGAGAGGTACAATTCTTTACTATAGCACATATAACACTATATGTTAAACCTCCCGAACCGGGCCGAGTCACACTTGTACCCTAACAGTTGAATATGAAACTAGGGTGAAATAACAGGTTGATTAGCATTGAACAGCGGGTTAATACCACTAAATAATTCACCAAATTGTGTGACTATTAATTTAACTTTCTTTTGATAACATAGCTTTGGAGTAACTACTTCTCCAGTCACTCTTGGACCGGCAAAACTATAAGCATTGTATAGAATGGTAGTCACAAAATTTTGGGGAGGAGGTGCTAATTTGCAACGTTTTGGATAGCTGAAGCATATGACCCCTTCTTAGTCGCTCTCACCCCGTGGCAGCCAACATCGCTTTTAGATTTCAGTTTGAGAGCCTTGCTCAGAAAATTGAGGACAATATAATTAAATACAATACCCCAGAACTCCCTTAAGCTGAAATATGGCTTTTAGAGAGAGGGTGTACTCCCTCGTGTAACTGGGGATTAATTATCATACTTGCATGAACCATTATATTCTCTGTATGAGATTCCTAAACAGGGGAGCCTGCTGCATGAGAAACAATAAGAGCACACATTGTTTATATACCATTTACATGTACCCTCTAATAAATTGTGTATACGGTGTACCCAAAATGAGCTATATGATTAATGCTGGGAGACAAGACCTTTAACTAAGGTAGGAGCAAAAAATAAATATAAAAAATAATGTCCAGAATATTGTGGTTGTCTTTGGAAAGATCTAAGCTATAAGACCTTCACTAAAGCAGGGTATGTCAAGCTTGCAGCCCAGGCTCATATTTATATTTCCAACAAAAAAGTTATCATGCACATATGAAGGACTGTTAAGCACAACGCAACTGAGTATAACAAAGTACAGTTACCCAATACCCTTTCGAGTTTTGCTTGAATTGCTGCTGGGAAAATGAAAGTTCAAGGTACAAGGATGTCCTCGAGAGTTACCCCCTAGGTGTATCTTAGCCGCCTGGAGCCGGGATATCAGGTAAGTGCGTGAGGACGAGGTCGCATCAGTCCCTGTCAGAGAGGACCCCACAAAAAACTTTAAGCTACCGGTCGTCACCGGAACTTTGGAAGGCTCTAAACATTGTGTCGGGTGGTCGACCGCATCCACCCGCGCTAATGTCTGCATCCTCTCAGGGATTCTCCTGGTCCCAGTCGCAAAAGGGATATGTGCGTCATTCAAATCTCCAATTCTTTGACATCGCATGGAAGCTTCCTGCTGCTTCATATATAATGGCTCCCTTGGATCTGATGTGTGCCTAGGGATCTCTGCTGAACTGAGAGGAGACTGCGAGCAGCATTGCTCAAACATGGTCGCCATTTGCTTCTCTGGGTAAATTTGCTCTTGAGGGCGGGCTTTCGTGAGGGATATAAGATGAGCAAAGTTATTGTCCATTCTCTGACCTAGGGCAATCAAGAGGGCTTGAATTTCATCATACATAGTTCCATCCATAATGACACGTAGTTACATCCTCCTAGTATTGGCTTTGTAAAGTATCTGCTTTACCCGGCAGACGGGGGGGGGGAGGGATAAGCTGATGTAAGAAAGGCCTCCGCTGTGCCTGCCCAAACGTCTTAAATAGTCGATCTGTAGATATAGTCTCCATATGGTAGATATCAGTCTGTTCCACTGTACTTCATAAAGTCAGTTCCAGTAGAAAGGAATCTGGATTTTATAGTGTGATAATCAGTATAATACTATTATAAGGCCTGGAGCATTTAAGATATGCTTCTGGACATGGCGGCTACTAGGACACGCCCTCCAATTTGGGGAATTTTTTATTTTGTATTATGGACATGACAAAAACTCTGTGTCTTTTGACAAATGCTTGTTATGCCTTGAGGCACAAATTGTTTTGCCTATGCAATTCTGTGCTGCATGCTTAGCTAGAACACTTCAATTTAAAGATAAATTGCTGCCCTCTGAGCCCAATGTCTCTCAGGATTATGCTGTTCAGGCAATGCCACAGCTTTCTCCTCAAACGTCCCAAGCCTCTATGGCATCACATACAGTGCTCTGCAGTTCCTCTCAGCCTCCTGGAGGAGATTATTTGCCTGCAGATTTTGCTGCACAGGTATGTTCTGCTTTATCTGCGGCATTATCTGTTTTTTCTATGCTGGGAAAACGCAAGAGGAAAATTAGACATTCAGATATTAAGGTTTCTGTTCCACCTACTGCTACGCAGGTTGCCCTCACTCATAAATCGGATGCGGAGGATAAGTTGGTAGCCTCTGAGGGTGAAATCTCAGATTTGCACAGTATTATTCCTTCATCTGATACTGAAGAAGTAAACTTCAGATTTAACCTTGAACACCTTTGTGTACTGTTAAAGGAGGTATTGGCTACTTTGGACGACTCCACTACTTCTGTCGTTGTCAACGCTAAGAAGTCTAGTAAACTTAGGCCTAGATTTGGAGTTTGGCGGTAGCCGTGAAAACCAGCGTTAGAGGCTCCTAACGCTGGTTTTAGGCTACCGCCGGTATTTGGAGTCAGTCAAAAAAGGGTCTAACGCTCACTTTTCAGCCGCGACTTTTCCGTACCGCAGATCCCCTTATGTCAATTGCGTATCCTATCTTTTCAATGGGATCTTTCTAACTCCGGTATTTAGAGTCGTGGCTGAATTGAGCGTTAGAATTCTAACGACAAAACTCCAGCCGCAGAAAAAAGTCAGTAGTTAAGAGCTTTCTGGGCTAACGCCGGTTCATAAAGCTCTTAACTACTGTGCCCTAAAGTACACTAACACCCATAAACTACCTATGCACCCCTAAACCGAGGCCCCCCCACATCGCCGACACTCGATTACATTTTTTAACCCCTAATCTGCCGACCGCCACCTACGTTATCCTTATGTACCCCTAATCTGCTGCCCCTAACACCGCCGACCCCTATATTATATTTATTAACCCCTAACCTGCCCCCCACAAAGTCGCCGCCAGCTACCTACAATAATTAACCCCTAATCTGCCGACTGCCACCTACGTTATACTTATGTACCCCTAATCTGCTGCCCCTAACACCGCCGACCCCTATATTATATTTATTAACCCCTAATCTGCCCCCCACAACGTCGCCTCCACCTGCCTACACTTATTAACCCCTAATCTGCCGAGCGGACCGCACCGCTATTATAATAAAGTTATTAACCCTTAATCCGCCTCACTAACCCTATAATAAATAGTATTAACCCCTAATCTGCCCTCCCTAACATCGCTGAAACCTAACTTCAATCATTAACCCCTAATCTGCCGACTGGAGCTCACCGCTATTCTAATAAATTTATTAACCCCTAAAGCTAAGTCTAACCCTAACACTAACACCCCCCTAAATTAAATATAATTTAAATCTAACGAAATAAATGAACTCTTATTAAATAAATTATTCCTATTTAAAGCTAAATACTTACCTGTAAAATAAATCCTAATATAGCTACAATATAAATTATATTTATATTATAGCTATTTTAGGATTTATATTTATTTTACAGGTAACTTTGTATTTATTTTAACCAGGTACAATAGCTAAAATAGTTAAAATAATTACAAAATTACCTGTAAAATAAATCCTAACCTAAGTTACAATTAAACCTAACACTACACTATCAATAAATTAATTAAATAAAATACCTACAATTACCTACAATTAAACCTAACACTACACTATCAATACATTAATTAAATACAATATCTACAAATAACTACAATGAAATAAACTATCTAAAGTACAAAAAATAAAAAAGAACTAAGTTACAAAAAATAAAAAAAATATTTACAAACATCAGAAAAATATTACAACATTTTTAAACTAATTACACCTACTCTAAGCCTCCTAATAAAATAACAAAGCCCCCCAAAATAAAAAAAATGCCCTACGCTATTCTAAATTACTTAAGTTCAAAGCTCTTTTACCTCACCAGCCCTGAACAGGGCCCTTTGCGGGGCATGCCCCAAGAAATTCAGCTCTTTTGCCTGTAAAAAAAAAACATACAATACCCCCCCCCAACATTACAACCCACCACCCACATACCCCTAATCTAACCCAAACCCCCCTTAAATAAACCTAACACTAAGCCCCTGAAGATCTCCCTACCTTGTCTTCACCATACCAGTTTCACCGATCGATCCAGAAGGGCTCCTCCGATGTCCTGATCCAAGCCCAAGCAGGGGGCTGAAGAGGTCCATAATCCGGCTGAAGTCATCATCCAAGCGGGAGCTGAAGAGGTCCATGATCCGGATGAAGTCTTCTATCAACGGCATCTTCAATCTTCTTTCTTCCGGAGCCATCATCTTCCAGCCGACGCGGAACATCCTCTTCTCCCGACGCCTACTCGCCGAATGACGGTTCCTTTAAATGACGTCATCCAAGATGGCGTCCCTCGAATTCCGATTGGCTGATAGGATTCTATCAGCCAATCGGAATTAAGGTAGGAAAATTATGATTGGCTGATGGAATCAGCCAATCAGAATCAAGTTCAATCCGATTGGCCGATCCGATCAGATAGAATCCTATCAGCCAATCGGAATTCGAGGGACGCCATCTTGGATGACGTCATTTAAAGGAACCGTCATTCGGCGAGTAGGCGTCGGGAGAAGAGGATGTTCCGCGTCGGCTGGAAGATGATGGCTCCGGAAGAAAGAAGATTGAAGATGCCGTTCATAGAAGACTTCAGCCGGATCATGGACCTCTTCAGCTCCCGCTTGGATGATGACTTCAGCCGGATCATGGACCTCTTCAGCTCCCACTTGGATGATGACTTCAGCCGGATCATGGACCTCTTCAGCCCCCTGCTTGGGCTTGGATCAGGACATCGGAGGAGCTCTTCTGGATCGATCGGTGAACCTGGTATGGTGAAGACAAGGTAGGAGGATCTTCAGGGGCTTAGTGTTAGGTTTATTTAAGGGGGGTTTGGGTTAGATTAGGGGTATGTGGGTGGTGGTTTGTAATGTTGGGGGGGTATTGTATGTTTTTTTTTACAGGCAAAAGAGCTAAATTCTTTGGGGCATGCCCCACAAAGGGCCCTGTTCTGTGCTGGTAAGGTAAAAGAGCTTTGAACTTTAGTAATTTAGAATAGGGTAGGGCATTTTTTTTTATTTTGGGGGTCTTTGTTATTTTATTAGGGGGCTTAGAGTAGGTGTAGTTAGTTTAAAATTGTTGTAATATTTTTCTGATGTTTGTAAATATTTTTTATTTTTTGTAACTTAGTTCTTTTTTATTTTTTGTACTTTAGTTAGTTTATTTCATTGTCTTTATTTGTAGATATTGTATTTAATTAATGTATTGATAGTGTAGTGTTAGTTTTAATTGTAGGTAATTGTAGGTATTTTATTTAATTAATTTATTGATAGTGTAGTGTTAGGTTTAATTGTAACTTAGGTTAGGATTTATTTTACAGGTAATTTTGTAATTATTTTAACTATTTTAGCTATTAAATAGTTCTTAACTATTTAATAGCTATTGTACCTGGTTAAAATAAATACAAAGTTACCTGTAAAATAAATATAAATCCTAAAATAGCTATAATATAATTATAATTTATATTGTAGCTATATTAGGATTTATTTTACAGGTAAGTATTTAGCTTTAAATAGGAATAATTTATTTAATAAGAGTTAATTAATTTCGTTAGATGTAAATTATATTTAACTTAGGGGGGTGTTAGTGTTAGGGTTAGACTTAGCTTTAGGGGTTAATACATTTATTAGAATAGCGGTGAGCTCCAGTCGGCAGATTAGGGGTTAATGTTTGAAGTTAGGTGTCGGCGATGTTAGGGAGGGCAGATTAGGGGTTAATACTATTTATTATAGGGTTAGTGAGGCGGATTAGGGGTTAATAACTTTATAATAATAGCGGTGGGTTCCGCTCGGCAGATTAGGGGTTAATAAGTGTAGGCAGGTGGAGGCGACGTTGTGGGGGGCAGATTAGGAGTTAATAAATATAATATAGGGGTCGGCGGTGTTAGGGGCAGCAGATTAGGGGTACATATCGATAATGTAAGTAGCGGCGGTTTACGGAGCGGCAGATTAGGGGTTAAAAATAATATACAGGGGTCAGCGATAGCGGGGGCGGCAGAATAGGGGTTAATAAGTGTAAGGTTAGGGGTGTTTAGACTCTGGGTACATGTTAGAGTGTTGGGTGTAGACGTAGGAAGTGTTTCCCCATAGCAAACAATGGGGCTGCGTTAGGAGCTGAACGCGGCTTTTTTGCAGGTGTTAGGTTTTTTTTCAGCTCAAACAGCCCCATTGTTTCCTATGGGGGAATCGTGCACGAGCACGTTTTTGAGGCTGGCCGCGTCCATAAGCAACTCTGGTATCGAGAGTTGAAGTTGCGTTAAATATGCTCTACGCTCCTTTTTTGGAGCCTAACGCAGCCATTCTGTGGACTCTCAATACCAGAGTTATTTTAAAGGTGCGGCCAGAAAAAAGCCAGCGTTAGCTACGCGGGTCGTTACCGACAAAACTCTAAATCTAGCCGTTAATAAACACTGATGTTCCTTCCTCTGTGGAAGTTTTTCCTGTCCCAGACTGTGTGACAGAGATCATTTCACAGGAATGGGAGAAGCCAGAGATTCCTTTCCCCCAGTCTTCTGTATTTAAAAAGATGTTTCCTGTTGCTGACTCCATTAAAGATTCTTGATGCATGGTGTCTAAAGTAGAAGGGGCTATTTCTACTCTGGCTAAGAAAACTACGATCCCTATAGAGGCTAGCTCCTTTAAGGATCCCATAGATAAAAAGCTGGAAGCTTATTTGAAGAAGATGTATGTTCATCAAGGTCTTCAATGGCAACCTGCAGTTTGTAATGCCACAGTAGCAAGTGCGGCATCTTATTGGTGCAACGCCTTGTCTGAATCAATTTTAGTAGAGACTCCGTTGGAGGAGATACAAGATAGGATTAAGGCTCTCAAACTAGCCAATTCCTTTGTTTCTGATGCTAACATGTAAGTTATTAGACTGGGAGCCAAGATGTCTGGCTTCTCTGTCCTAGCCCATAGGGCATTGTGGCTAAAATCTTGGTCAGCTGATGTTACCTCTAAGTCCAAGCTTCTGACGCTTCCCTACAAGGGTAAGACCTTGTTCAGACCTGGTCTGGGAAAAATAATTTCTGATATTACGAGTGGAAAAGGGTCTTTTCTACTGCAAGGCAAGAAGAACAGACTCAAAGGACCTCAAAGTAATTTTTGTTCCTTTCATAACTTCAAAGGTCAAAAGTCTTCCTCTTCCAAGCAGGAGCAGTCCAAGTCTTCTTGGAAGCCCAATCAGTCTTGGAATAAGGGGAAGCAATCAAAGAAACCCTCAGCTGAGTCTATATCGGATCAAGTGGGGGGCAGACTTTCCCTGTTTTGTCAAGCGTAGAGATGAGATGTCCCAGATCCATGGGCTGTGGACATAGTATCAAAGGGTTACAAAATAGAATTCAAACTTTCCCTCCCAGGGGCAGATTCCACCTCTCAAGATTGTCTACAGACCAAGTAAATATAGAGACATTCTTGAACTGCGTTCAGGATCTTTCCTCCCTGGGAGTGATTGTTCTAGTTCCAGTAAGGGAACAGAGTCTAGGATTCTATTCAAATCTGTTCATTGTTTCGAAAAAAGAGGGAACGTTTCGACCCATTTTAGACCAAAAACCATTCGTTCAATTCTTCCTTTGGTCCAAGAGGGTCAGTTCATGACGACCATAGACCTGAAGGATGCATATCTTCATGTTCCCATCCACAAGAATCATCACAAATTCCTGAGATTCGCCTTCCTAGACAAACACTTTCAGTTTGTGACTCTTCCGTTTGGACTTGCCACAGCTCCCAGAATTTTCTCAAAGTTCTCGGGGCTCTCTTGGAAGTGATCAGGTCTTGGGGAATTGCAGTGGTTCCATACCTGGATGACATATTGGTTCAGGCACCATCTTTTCAACAAGCAAACTCTCATACAGAGATCTTGTTGTCTTTTCTACGTTCCCACGGTTGGAAAGTGAATCTGGAAAAGAGTTCCCTTGTTCAAGCTACAAGGGTGGTTTTCTTAGGGACCATAATAGATTCCCTATCTATAAAACAATTCGGAAAATCCAAAAATCTCTCCTCTTGCCTCTCTCTTCAGTCTACTGTTCGGCCATTAATGGCTCAATGTATTGAGGTAATTGGTCTGATGGTCGCTTCCATGGACATCATTCCCTTTGCTCGATTCCATTTGAGAACTCTGCAATTATGCATGCTCAGACAATGGAACCGAGACCATTCGGATCTGTCTCAGAGGATAGATCTAGACCAGTCGACAAGAGACTCCCGTGGTGGCTTTCTCAAGACCATTTGTCTTAGGGCTCAAGCTTCTTGAGAACTTCCTGGTTGATTGTGACCATGGACGCCAGCCTGCTAGGCTGGAAAGCAGTTTGGGACTTATTTAAGGCGCAGGTACTATTTACTCGGGAGGAGTCTGCTCTCCCCATAAACATCTTGGAGTTGAGAGTGATATACAATGCTCTGATGGCTTGGCCTCAATTGTCTTTAGCCCAGTTTATCAGGTTTCTGTCGGACAACATCACCTCAGTGGCTTACATCAACCACCAGGGAGGAACTCGAAGTTCCTTAGCCATCAAGGAGGTATCAAGGCATTTCCTGAGCAGACAGACATCCAGAGGTGTTCTCCAGTTAAACCTTCAAATTGGGGTTGCCGGAGTTTGATCTGATGGCATCTTGGCAGAACGCCAAGCTTTCAAGGTACGGTTCAAGCTCAAGAGATCCTCAGGCTGCTCTGATAGATGCTCTGGCGGTTCCTTGATATACAATGCTCTGATGGCTTAGCCTCAATTGTCTTTAGCCCAGTTTATCAGGTTTCTGTCGGACAACATCACCTCAGTGGCTTACATCAACCACCAGGGAGGAACTCGAAGTTCCTTAGCCATCAAGGAGGTAGCATGGATTATTCAGTGGTCGGAGGTCACAATTGTTGTCTATCTGCCATCCACATTCCTGGAGGGGACAACTGGGAAGCGCATTTCCTGAGCAGACAGACATCCGGAGGTGTTCTCCAGGTTAACCCTCAAATTGGGGTTGCCAGAGTTTGATCTGATGGCATCTCGGCAGAACGCCAAGCTTCCAAGGTATGGTTCAAGCTCAAGAGATCCTCAGGCCGCTCTGATAGATGCTCTGGCGGTTCCTTGGGATTTCGGTCTAGCATACCTGTTTCCTCCGTTTGCGCTCCTTCCACAAGTTAATGCTCGTATCAAACAAGAGATAGTATATGTAATTCTAATAGCTCTTGCATGGCCTTGCAGAATCTGGTATGTAGACCTAGTAAGTATGTCATCTCGGCCGCCTTGGAGGTTGCCTCTGAGGAAGGACCTTTTAACTCAGGGTCCATTCCTCCATCCAAATCTCGTTTCTCTAAACCTGACTGCTTAGAGATTGAATGCTTAGTCGGTCATTGAGACCATGATCCAGGCTCGCAAGCCTGTTACTCGAAAAATTTATCATAATGTATGGCGTAAATACCTTTATTGGTGTGAATCTAAGAGCTACTCTTGGAGTAGGGTCAGGATTCCTAGAATTTTGTCTTTTCTCCAGGAAGGTCTGGAGAAAGGGTTGTCAGTCAGTTCTCTGAAAACTCAGATTTCTGCATTATGTATTTTGTTACACAAGCGTCTGGCGGATGTGCCATATGTTCAATCTTTTTGTCAGGCCCTGGTCAGAATCAGACTTGTTTTTAAACCTGTTGTTTCTCCTTGGAGCCTTAATCTTGTTCTTAAAGTTTTGCAGCAGGCTCCGTTTGAGCCAATGCATTCCATAGATATTAAGTTGCTATCTTGGAAGGTTTAATTTCTTATTGCTTTACTTTATCTTTCATGTGGATAAGGCGGTTCTTCGTACTAAATCGGGGTTTCTTCCTAATGTGGTTTCAGATAGAAATATTAATCAGGAAATTGTTGTTCCTTCTCTCTGTCCCAATCCTTCTTCTCTTAAAGAACTGGAATAATGTATAGAAAAAAAGAGGCGCTTGTGTGTATCAATAGCGAAGAAAGATGGATACAGATGAAAAACCCCTGATACAGGGTACTCACATTTCCTTGGAGCACTAAGACAGTGCTATTAGGTGCAGACTGGGTATTTTAAGCAGCAACCCAGCAAACTGATCTCCCAGTTACAGGAACCCAGGATACACAGGAATGCTGGAATTTCCACAGCTTGTTACTCCCAGTGGAAGTGATTGGTAGGCAATAAAAGGTTCCAAATGAAAGTAAAACAGTTTTAATTAAAATTACAAAAAATTAAAAACAGGAACCAGAAAATATGGGGTATGCTAGCTAACGTCCCTTACAATTACAACGCGTTTCTCAGAGCTTCAGATCACTGTTTCATCAGGCATACAATGATAGCTACTATGAGCCTTTAAATATCCAAGCCTTACCAATCAAAAAAGAAACACCTGGGAGTCTCCATCTCAGGGGAGTGGTCCCAGCAATTTAACCCTTTGTTTAGAGTTTATATTTGAATCTGTAATTAGATAATAACTTTAACTTCTTGTCATATGTAAATATACAATATCAGAAATATAAAAAAGAACCCCAAATGGAGTCTTACATTGACCTCTAAAAGATCATATAAAATTAAAAAAGTAATGAATAAAAGTACCTTATTATCTCATAAAGAACGTCTGTTGCACAACTTGGATGTTGTGCGTGCTGTAAAATTCTACCTACAGGCAACTAAGGATTTTCGCCAGTCTTCTGCCCTGTTTGTTTGTTTCTCAAGAAAGTTTAAGGGTCAGAAGGCTACTTCTACTTCTCTTTCCCTCTGGTTGAGAAGTATGATTCGTTTTGCTTTTGAGACTGCTGGACAGCAGCCTCCTGAAAGAATTACAACTCATTCCACTAGGACTGTCTCCTCTTCTTGGGCTTTCAAAAATGAAGCTTCTGTGGAACAGATTTGCAGGGCTGCAACTTGGTCCTCTCTGCATACTTTTTCCAAATTTTCCAAATTTGATATGTTTGCCTCGGGTGAGGTCTCTTTTGGGAGAAAGGTTCTTCAAGCATGGTGCCTTCTGTTTAGGTCTGCCTGTCTTGTTCTCCCTCCCTGTTCATTCTGTGTCCTCTTGCTTGAGTATTGGTTCCCACTACTAATTGAATGACGTTGTGGACTTTCCATATCTTAGGAAAGAAAACAAAATGTATGCTTACCTGATAAATTTCTTTCTTTCCGGATATGTAGAGTCCACGACCCCACCCTTTATTAAGACAGTTATTTCCATCTAAAGGGGAGGAGAGTCCACGGCTTCATTCATTACTTGTGGAAAATAAGAATCTAGCCACCAGGAGGAGGCAAAGACACCCCAGCCAAAGGCTTAAATACCTCCCCCACTTCCCTCATCCCCAGTCATTATTTGTCTTTCGTCACAGGAGGTTGGCAGAGAAGTGTCGGAAGATTTGGAGTAGTCTTTTATGGAGGGTAGCACTCTTCGAAATTGGACTGAAGTTTTAAGTAGACCTTTCAACCTCTCAGTGAGAGCTTGGGTGAAAGTTAGAGTCCGGAGATGCAGGGAGAGTCTTTCTGTGAAACCATCCCGACACATATTTACACTAACAGCTCCAAAAGCAATTATCATTGACGAGTTTCGCTACCTGCTTCCTACACTCAAGTCCATGTCAGGAGCGATGCAACTACACTTTCACACGTGAGAAACCGTGTTCCTGTTCCACGGCGTAGATTCTGGTAAGATTGTTTCATTTTCTTTTGCATGATGTACCGAGTCCACGGATTCATCCTTACTTGTGGGATATTGTCCTTCCTGACAGGAAGTAGCAAAGAGAGCACCACAGCAGAGCTGTCTATATAGCTTCCCCCTTAACTCCACCCCCCAGTCATTCTCTTTGCTGGCTCTAAGCAGGAAGGGTAAAGAGAAGAGGTGTTAAACTGTTAGTTTTTATTTTATCTTCAATCAAGAGTTTGTTATTTTTAAATGGTACCGGTGTTGTACTATTTACTCTCAGGCAGGACATAGATGAAGATTTCTACTTGGAGGATGATGATCTTAGCATTTGTAACTAAGGACCACTGCTGTTCCCACAGAAGCTGAGGAGTACAGGAAAACTTCAGTGTGAGGAATGGTTCTTGCTATACAGCAATGAGGTATGTTCAGTCATTTTTTCTGCAGAGACTGTGTTAACTCAGAAAGGCTGACAGTATCCCCATTAGGGGAAGGGTAAGCAGTAATCCTAGTGTGAAAGAGGCTTTACTAGCTTGCATAAAGGGCATAAATGGGCACTTAGTTTGTTTATGAAAAATTGGGACAAATGTTTGTGTGTTCTGGGAGTAACGTTTATAGGTTTGTTAGATTTGTGTAGGCCCCAGCAACATCGAGTGAGGTGGGCGGGCCTATTTTCGTGCCTCAGTTGCACATTTAGTTATACAGACAAGCAGCAAGCAACTTCTCCTGAGGTCCTGATAATCTTCCGAGGGCCTATTCGAAGCTTTAACCCCATATTATCGTCCTAAGGGCAGGTAGGGCCACAGCAGAGCTGTGGCAAGGTGCTTATAGGGGTTTTTAACCGGTTTTAGACAAATTTCAATCCGTTTTTTTCATTTGAGGGTTTATTGCTTATTAACTTGTGGTTCAATCCTTCTAAAGCTTAGTGGGTACACTGTTAAAATTTCGGAAAAATTGAAGCAATTTTAACCTGTTTTGCAGTTTGTGTATGCCTTTTTTTTTCTCTTAAAGGCACAGTACCGTTTTTGCAAATTGTGTTTTTTTCATTAAATAAAGTGTTTTCCAAGATTGCTTGCTTTATTACTATTCTGTTGAACATGTCTGACACTGAGGAAACTCATTGCTCAATTTGTTTAGAAGCCATTGTGGAACCCCCTCTTAGAATGTGTCCCACTTGTACTGATATATCTATAAATTGCAAACAGCATATTTTGACTTATAAAAGTTTGGCATTAGATGATTCTCAGACAGAAGGAAATCAGGTTTTGCCATCTAGTTCTCCCCAAGTGTCACAACCGGTAACGCCCGCACAAGTGACGCCAAGTACTTCTAGTGCGTCTAATTCTTTCACCTTGCAAGATATGGCTTCAGTTATGAATGCTACCCTCACAGAGGTTTTATCTAAACTGCCTGGGTTGCAAGGGAAGCGCAGTAGCTCTGGGTTAAGAACAAATGCTGAGCCTTCTGACGCTTTAGTGGCCATATCCGATATTCCCTCACAATGTTCTGAAGTAGGGATGAGGGATTTGCTGTCTGAGGGAGAGATTTCTGATTCAGGAAAGATGTTCCCTCAGACAGATTCAGATATGACGGCATTTAAATTTAAGCTAGAGCACCTCCGCTTATTGCTCAGGGAGGTTTTAGCTACTCTGGATGATTGTGACCCTATTGTAGTTCCAGAGAAATTGTGTAAAATTGAGAAATATTTAGAGGTTCCTGTTTACACTGATGTTTTTCCGGTCCCTAAGAGGATTTCGGACATTGTTACTAAGGAGTGGGATAGACCAGGTATTCCGTTCTCTCCCCCTCCTGTTTTTAAGAAAATATTTCCCATTTCTGACACCATAAAGGACTCATGGCAGATGGTCCCTAAGGTGGAGAGAGCTATTTCTACCCTGGCTCAGCGTACAACTATACCTATTGAAGACAGTTGTGCTTTCATTGATCCTATGGATAAAAAATTAGAGGGTCTCCTAAAGAAAATTTTTGTTCATCAAGGTTTTCTTCTTCAAACTATAGCGTGCATTGTTCCTGTAACCACTGCGGCTGCCTTTTGGTTTGAGACTCTAAAGAGGCTCTTCAGATGGAGACCCCACTAGATGATATTTTAGACAGAATTAAGGCTCTTAAGTTGGCTAATTCTTTTATTACAGACGCCGCTTTTCATCTTTCTAAATTAGCGGCTAAGAATTCAGGTTTTGCCATTTTAGCGCGTAGAGCGTTATGGCTTAAGTCCTGGTCAGCTGATGTGTCATCTAAATCTAAGCTTTTGTCCATCCCTTTCAAAGGTAAGACCCTATTCGGGCCTGCATTGAAAGAGATCATTTCAGACATTACTGGAGGGAAGGGTCATACCCTCCCTCAGGATAAGTCAAATAAGACAAGGACCAAACAAAATAATTTTTGTTCCTTTCGAAACTTCAAGAGTGGTCCCACTTCCTCTTCCTCTGCTGCAAAGCAAGAGAGGAACTTTGCTCAATCCAAGCCAACCTGGAGACCTAATCAGGCTTGGAACAAGGGTGAACAGACCAAAAAGCCTGCTGCTGACACTAAGTCAGCATGAAGGGGTAGCCCCCGATCCGGGACTGGATCTAGTAGTAGGCAGACTCTCTCTCTTTGCTCAGGCCTGGGCAAGAGACGTTCAGGATTCCTGGGCAGTAGAAATTGTAACCAAGGGATACCTTCTAGATTTCAAGGATTCCCCTCCAAGGGGGAGGTTCCATCTTTCTCAATTGTCTGTAAACCCGACAAAAAGAGAGGCGTTCTTGCGCTGTGTAGAAGACCTTTTTACCATGGGAGTGATCTGCCCAGTTCCAAAAGCAGAACAGGGGCAGGGGTTCTACTCCAATCTGTTTATAGTTCCTAAAAAGGAGGGAACCTTCAGACCAATTCTGGATCTCAAGATCCTAAACCAATTCCTAAGAGTCCCATCTTTCAAGATGGAGACCATTCGGACTATCTTACCATTGATCCAGGAGGGTCAATATATGACCACCGTGGACTTAAAGGATGCATATCTACACATTCCTATCCACAAAGATCATCACCAGTTCCTCAGGTTCGCCTTTCTGGACAAGGATTATCAGTTTGTGGCTCTTCCTTTCGGGTTGGCCACGTCGCCACAAATCTTCACAAAGGTGCTAGGGTCCCTTCTGGCGGTTCTAAGGCCACGGGGCATAGCAGTGGCGCCTTATCTAGACGACATTCTAATTCAAGCGTCGACCTTCTAACTAGCCAAGTCTCACACTGACTTAGTGTTGGCCTTTCTAAGATCTCATGGGTGGAAGGTGAACATAAAAAAGAGTTCTCTTTCCCCCCTCACAAGAGTTTAATTTCTAGGGACTCTGATAGTCTCAGTGGACATGAAAATATTTCTGACGGAGGTCAGAAAATCAAAGATTTTGTCCACCTGCCGAGCTCTTCACTCCATTCCTCGGCTGTCAGTGGCTCAGTGTATGGAGGTAATCGGTCTAATGGTAGCATCAATGGACATAGTTCTGTTTGCTCGCTTGCATCTCAGACCACTGCAACTATGCATGCTCAATCAGTGGAATTGGGATTATGCAGATTTATCTCCTCAGATAAATCTGGATCAAGAGACCAGAGACTGTCTTCTTTGGTGGTTGTCACAGGATCATCTGTCCCAGGGAATGTGTTTCCGCAGGCCAGAATGGGTTATAGTGATGACATACGCCAGCCTTCTGGGCTGGGGTGCAGTCTGGAATTCCCTGAAAGCTCAGGGTTTGTGGACTCGGGAGGAGGCTCTCCTACCGATAAATATTCTGGAATTAAGAGCAATATTCAATGCTCTCCAGGCTTGGCCTCAGCTGGCTTCGGCCAGATTCATCAGGTTTCAGTCGGACAACATCACGGCTGTGGCTTATATCAATCATCAGGGCGGAACAAAGAGTTCCTTAGCGATGATAGAGGTCTCAAGGATAATCCGATGGGCAGAGGCTCACTCTTGCCATCTGTCAGCGATCTATATCCCAGGTGTAGAGAACTGGGAGGCAGATTTTCTAAGTCGTCAGACTTTTCATCCGGGGGAGTGGGAACTCCACCCGGAGGTGTTTGCTCAGCTGGTTCGGCTATGGGGCACACCAGAATTGGATCTGATGGCGTCTCGTCAGAACGCCAAACTTCCTCGTTATAGCTCCAGGTCAAGGGATCCTCAGGCTGTACTGATAGATGCTCTAGCAGTACCCTGGTCGTTCAACCTAGCTTATGTGTTTCCACCTTTTCCTCTCCTTCCACGTCTGATTGCCAGAATCAAACAGGAGAGAGCGTCAGTGATTTTGATAGCGCCTGCGTGGCCACGCAGGACTTGGTATGCAGACCTGGTGGACATGTCATCTCTTCCACCATGCTCTCTGCCATTGAGACAAGACCTTCTGATTCAAGGTTCATTCAAGCATCCAAATCTAATTTCTCTGCAACTGACTGCTTGGAGATTGAACGCTTGATTCTATCAATGCGGGGTTTATCTGAGTCAGTCATAAGTACCTTGATTCAGGCTCGAAAGCCTGTTACCAGGAAAATCTATCATAAGATATGGCGTAAATATATTTTTTGGTGCAAATCCAAAGGCTTCTCCTGGAGTAAAATCAGGATTCCTAGGATTTTGTCTTTTCTCCAAGAGGGATTGGAGAAAGAATTGTCAGCTAGTTCCCTAAAAGGACAGATATCTGCTCTGTCTATTTTGTTGCACAAGCGTCTGGCAGATGTTCCAGACGTTCGGGTTTTTTGTCAGGCTTTAGCTAGAATTAAGCCTGTGTTTAAACCTGTTGCTCCGCCATGGAGTCTAAATTTAGTTCTTAGAGTTCTTCAGGGGTTCCGTTTGAACCCATGCATTCCATAGATATTAAGCTTTTATCTTGGAAAGTTTTGTTCCTAGTTGCTATCTCTTCAGCTCGAAGAGTTTCTGAACTATCTGCATTAGTATGTGACTCACTTTATCTTGGGTTCCATGCTGATAAGGTGGTTTTGCGTACCAAGCCTGGGTTCCTACCTAAGGTTGCTTCTAACAGGAGTATCAATCAGGAAATTGTTGTTCCTTCTCTGTGTCCTAATCCTTCTTGTAAGAAGGAAAGTCTGTTGCACAACTTGGACATGGTTTGTGCTTTGAAATTTTATTTGCAGGCAACCAAAGTTTTTCGTCAAACATCTTCTTTGTTTGTTGTCTATTCTGGAAAGCGTAGGGGTCAAAAGGCCACGGCGACTTCTCTTTCCTTTTGGCTGAAAAGCATCATCCGTTTGGCTCATGAGACTGCTGGACAGCAGCCTCCTGAAAGGATTCCAGCTCATTCTACTAGAGCGGTAGCTTCCACATGGGCTTTTAAAATGATGCTTCTGTTGAACAGATTTGTAAGGCTGCGACTTGGTCTTCGATTCATACCTTTTCAAAATTTTACAAATTTGATACTTTTGCTTCTTCGGGGGCTATTTTTGGGAGAAAGGTTTTGCAAGCAGTGGTCCACGGCCCGCCCTGTCTATTGAAGAAATATAGTATTTTTTTATGTAAACTTCAGTCACCTCTGCACCTTATAGTTTCTCCTTTTCTTCCTTGCCCTTCGGTTGAATGACTGGGGGGTGGAGTTAAGGGGTAAGCTATATAGACAGCTCTGCTGTGGTGCTCTCTTTGCTACTTCCTGTCAGGAAGGACAATATCCCACAAGTAAGGATGAATCCGTGGAGTTGGTACATCATGCAAAAGAAAGAAATTTATCAGGTAAGCATAAATTTTGTTTTTATACACATAATGACAACGCAGAAGACAGGGATCCAGTGTAATGCCTTTTATCTTTATAGAATCAAGGGTTAACGTCCCTAGTGAGGGGATTATTGAACAGGGGGGGGGGTTATAGATAATATTGTTTATTGTGTCATTGCTGCAATATATGTGAGATGAGGCTCTGGCAATGGGTGAACTTTAGTTTCCTTCTAGGAGTATTGTGCAGCTGTTTTTGGCGCGTTTTCTTCCTAGTGCAGGGGCAGTACTGCAAGGCATTCCTGCTGTCCGGGTATGGCCTATTTTACTTGCATTCTGGACTGACAGTGCAAGAGATGTAACGGTTTCTGTGGTCCGGGTCCTAGGAGGTGGTGAGTGCCCTGGCCATCGGAGGTTATAAAGGAGCCATTGTTTATATTTTATTATAGTCCGTAACAATGCCGCAAGCTATGGAGGACTCTGACACGTTAGAGGGTACTCCCTCTTTAACTAAGTCTAGTACCTGTGTTTATTGTGAGGAGGTTCTGGTAGATTCTCCTGCTCAACTATGTTCCCCTTGCCTTGATAAAGTCTCAGCTTCTCAAAAGAAGAGAATTTCTAGTACTACTGAGCCGTCCACCTCTGAAGGCTTCCTGTCCCGTGAGGTGCGTCCCCTACATTCATCTCCAAGTACACATGCAGCGCTCCAGGGCATGCCTATATCTCCTTCGGGGGAAATCCGTTGGCCGTCAGACTTTGTGGATCAACTGCAAACGGCGGTCTCAAAGGGGATTAGTGCCTTACCACATTCTGCTAAGTGCAAGCATAGGGTAAAATATGGCGATACGGCCCAGGAGTTATATACTCCTATGGATATCTCTGAAAGGTTATCCACTGACGAGGACGACTCTGACTCTTCGGAGGACATTCCTTCTGGGTCGGAATCCATGTCATCTAAAGCTCCATCTGCGGAGGAGTCTGGCTTTAGGTGTTGGATGGAAAATTTGCGCTTTTTGCTGAAGCAGGTGCTTGCTACTGTCGAGGTTCCGGAACCAAAACTACCAGAGGAACCTTCGATTCCAAAGCTTGATAAAGTGTATGAGGACAGGGTGGTACCTCAGACCTTCCCAGTTCCTGTTAAGATGGCTAATATTATTAAAACTGAATGGGAGAGATTAGGATCTTCCTTTTCCCCTTCTTCCTTTAAGAAACTGTTCCCTGTTCCAGACTCTCAGCTCGAGCTGTGGAGGACCATCCCTAAGGTGGATGGTGCTATCTCTATGCTCGCCAAACGTATGCCGATTCCTCTTGAGGATAGTTCGTCGTTCAAGGAGCCTATGGATAAAAAGTTAGAAAACATGTTGAGGAAGATGTTTCAACACACAGGGTTTATTTTTTAGCCGGCAGCGGCGGTAGCAGTTGTTGCCGGAGCTGCGACATGCTGGTTTGAATCTCTTTCTGATATGGTCGAAAGGGAGACTCCCCTCGACGAAATACAGGAGAGAATTAAGGCCTTGTGGGTAGTTAATTCTTTTATTTGTGATGCCAATATGCAAATTATTCGCCTGAATGCTAAGGTTTCAGGGTTTTCTGTACTAGCCCGCAGCGCTCAGTGGCTAAAGTCGTGGTCTGCGGACATGACCTCTAAGTCCAGACTGTTATCCCTTACCTTTCAGGGAAAGATGCTGTTTGGTCCAGGATTGGACTCAATCATATCCACGGTGACGGGAGGCAAGGGTGTTTTAGGATAAGAAGGTTAAACCTAAGGGATCTACTTTTCGTCCCTTTTATGCGGATAAGGCCCAACACCAGCAGCCCGCCACGAAAGCAGATCAGTCCAAGGGTGTTTGGAAGCCAGCTCAGTCTTGGAACAAGTCCAAGCAGAACAAGACGCCCGCTGAGACAAAGTCGGCATGAAGGGGGGCGGCCCCCGACCGGTTTCCCGGACCAAGTATGGGGCAGATAATCTCTCTTTTCAGAGGCCTGGTTGCAGGACGTTCAGGACCCTTTGGTTCTGGAGGTTGTTGCCCAAGGATAAAGGATAGGGTTCAGAACTCATCCACCCAGGGGCAGATTCCTCCTGTCAAATCTATCTTCCAGACCAGAAAAGTGAGAAGCCTTTCTAGACTGTGTGAGGGATCTCTCTTCTCTCTGAGTTATTGTACCAGTACCCCCAGCAGAAAGGGGTCTAGGGTACTATTCAAACCTTTTCATGGTCCCAAAGAAGGAGGGCACGTTTTGCGCGATTCTAGACCTAAAATGTTTAAACCAGTTTCTGGCTGTTCCATCGTTCAAAATGGAAATGATCAGATCTATTCTGCCCCTAGTTCAAGAAGGTCAGTTCATGACAATAGACTTGAAAGATGCCTTCCTTCATTTGCCGATCCATAGGGATCACTTCAGGTTCCTGAGATTTGCGTTTCTGGACCAACATTTCAAATTTGTGGCCCTTCCTTCTGTCTGGCGATGGCCCCGAGTGTTTTCACGAAGGTTCTGGAGGCACTGCTTGCAGTAGCCAGGTCTATAGGCATTGCTGTGGTGCCCTACCTGGACGATATCCTAGTCCAGGCACCGTCATTCAGCCTCGCAGAGGACCACTTGAGGGCCCTTTTGCTTTTGCTCCAATCTCACGGTTGGAAGATAAACTCAGGAAAGAGCTCCCTGATTCCCAGCAACAGGGTGGATGTCCTTGGAACGATAATATATTCTATATCCATGAGAATATTTCTTACAGGTAAGCGACGCAAGAAGATTGTGTCCGCCTGTCTTGCCCTTCAGTCCTACTCCAGTCCCTCTGTGGCTCAGAGTAGGGAGGGGATCGGGCTCATGGTATCCAGCATCAATGTCATTCCATTCGCCAGGTTCCATCTCAGACCTCTTCAGTTGTGCATGCTGAGACTGTGGAACGGCAATTAAACAGATCTATCCTAACAGATTTCTCTGGTCGATCGGACGACGGACTCCCTCTCTTGGTGGATCCATCTGGAACAACTGTCCCAAGGGATATCCTTCCTGAGACCGTCCTGGGAGATTGTAACCACGGACGCGAGTCTGGCAGGATGGGGAGCTGTTTGGGTTGCCAGGATGGCACAGGAATTTGGTCTCGAGAAGAGTCTCTCCTCCCAATCAATATTCTGGAACTTCGAGCGATCTACAATGCTCTGAAGGCATGGCCTCTCTTCTGGGGTAGCTCAGCTTCATCAGATTCCAGACAGACAACATTACCTCGGTGGCTTACGTTAACCATCAGAGGGGGACGAGAAGCGATGAGGAAGGTTTCTCAGGTTTTGGAATGGGCATAGTCCCACAACTGCTCGCTCTCAGCAATCCACATTCCGGGTGTGGACAACTAGGAAGCCAATCTTCTTAGCAGGCAATCCTTCCATCCGGGGGAATGGTCTCTCTACCCCGATTTGTTTGCAGAGATTTGTCACGAATGGGGGACTCCGGAGCTGGATCTCATAGCGTCCAGACTCAATTGCAAGCTACCCAGATAGGGGTCGCGGTCCAGGGATCCCCAGGCAGAGCTGATAGATGCCTTGGCGGTACCTTGGGGGTTCAACCTAGTTTACATTTTTCCACCCTTGCCACTTCTACCTTGTGTAGTGGCCCGCATCAAGCAGGAGCAAGTTTTGACTATTCTGATTGCTCCGTCGTGGCTGCGGAGGACGTGGTTTGCGGATCTTGTGGGGATGTCATCGTCTCCTCCATGGAAGTTACCCTGTCGCAGGGAACTGCTAGTACAGGGTCCTTTTCATTATCAAAATCTAGATTCTCTGAGGCTGACTGCGTGGAGATTGAACGCTTAGTCTTGGCCAAGAGAGGGTTCTCTGAGAGAGTGATTGATACTCTCGTTCAGGCCATGAAGCCGGTCACTTGTCGCATCTATCATAAGGTGTGGAGGACTTACTTGTCCTGGTGTGAGAATCATGGATATCCTTGGCACAGGTTTAATGTATCCAGGATTTTGTCCTTTCTCCAGGAAGGGCTGAAGACAGGGCTTGCTGCTAGTTCCTTGAAGGAACAGATTTCAGCATTGTCTGTTCTGTTACACAAGAGGTTCACTGAGCTTCCTGATATACAGTCCTTAGTTCAGGCTTTGTCTAGAATCAGGCCTGTTTTTAGACAATCCACTCCGCCTTGGAGCTTGAACTTGGTTCTGAAGTTGTTGCAGAGGGTTTTGTTTGAACCTATGCACTCTGTTGATATTTAGATTCTTTCTTGGAAAGTTCTATTTCTGTTATGCATCGGCATGCAGAGTTACTGAGTTGGCGGCCTTGCAATGTGAGCCTCCTTATCTTGTGTTTCACGCTGATAAGGCTGTTCTTCGTACTGGTTTGGGATTCCTTCCCAAGGTTGTGTCTAACCGTAACATAAATCAGGGAATCGTTGTTCCTTCTTTGTGTCCTAACCTCTCTTCTAAGGAGAGGTTACGTCATAATTTGGATGTGGTTCAAGCTTTGAAGTTCTATCTTCAGGCTACAAAGGATTTCAGACAGACTACATCTCTTTTGTGGTATATTCAGGGAAGTGCAGGGGCAGAAAGCCTCTGCAACTTCTTTTTCTTTTTGGTTGAAGAGCATGATTCGCTTAACCTAAGAGACAGCGGGACATAAGCCTCCTCAGAGGTTCACGGCTCATTCGACTAGAGCTGTGGCTTCTTCGTGGGCCTTCAAGAATGAGGACTCTATGGAGCAGATTTGTAAGGCGGCTACCTGGTCCTCCTTACATATCTTTACAAAATTTTACAAGTTTGACGTTTTTGCTTCAGTGGAAGCAGTTTTTGGGAGAAAGGTTTTACTGGCTGTGGTGCCCTCAGATTAGAGTCCTCCTCTTGCCCTCCCATTTTCATACAGTGTCCTCTAGAGCTTGGGAATTTGTTCCCACAAGTAATGAATGAAGCAGTGGACTCTCCTCCCCTTTAGATGGAAAATCTAAATTATGCTTACCTGATAATTTAATTTCCATTGTGACGAGGAGAGTCCACGACTCCCGCCCGTTGCTCCGGTGGGCGGACCAAAATTTAGTTGTTGTTCTTCTGGCACCATTTATACCCTGATATTTCTCCTACTGTAACTTGTTCCCTCGACAGAATGACTGGGGGATGAGGAAAGTGGGGGAGGTATTTAAGCCTTTGGCTGGGGTGTCTTTGCCTCCTCCAAGTGGCCAGGTTCTTATTTCCCACAAGTAATGAATAAAGCCGTGGACTCTCCCCCTTTGATGAAAATGAAATCCGGTAAGCATAATTTATATTTTTTTTACTAAACCTCAGGCACCTCTACACCTTTGTTTTATTCCTTTTCCATTTCCCTTCGGTTAAATGACTGGGGATTACAGGTAGGGGAGTGACACTTAACAGCTTTGCTGTGGTGCTCTTTGCCTCCTCCTGCTGGCCAGGAGTGATATTCCCTCTAGTAATTGAATGACATTGTGGACTCTCCATATCCGGAAAGAAAGAAATTTATCAGGTAAGCATAAATTTTGTTTTCACTACTTTTGCTAAACCTCTAAATGTATTTCCTATTCCTAAGGCCATTTCTGATTTTTTTTTTCCTATGAAAAGTCACGGCAACTTCCTGAGTTTTTAAAGATGTTCCATTTATCAGCTCTTATTGTAGAGATTTGGTGAATCTTTTCCAAGGTAGAAAGGACCATTTCTTTCATGTAATTGGCAAGAGTCGATGAGCTAGTGACGTATGGGATATACAATCCTACCAGGAGGAGCAAAGTTTCCCATTCCTCAAAATGCCTATAAATACAGCCCTCACCACACCCACAATTCAGTTTTACAAACTTTGCCTCCTATGGAGGTGGTGAAGTAAGTTTGTGCTTGACTTATATGATTTCTTCTATGATAAGCGCTTCTAAGCATTTTGAAGCCCAATTCCTCTCAGAGTACAGTGTTTGTCAGAGGGATGTGAAGGGAGTATCGCCTATTGATGGTTTTCCTTGCGGGAAATCTTTTTAAAGGTTCTCTGTTATCAGTGATAGGGATTAATCTCCTACCTCCCTTTTCAGATTGACAATATACTCTTATATACCATTACCTCTGCTGATACTTTTTCAGTACTGGTTTGGCTATCTGCTATATATGGATAAGTGTCTTTCGGTAAGTATGTTTTTCTTATTTAAGAAACTCTCAGCTATGGTTTGGCGCTTTATGTATTAATATAACGTTTTAAATATATGTATTTTACTTATAATTGCCATGAGTCAGGTCTATGTATATTTCCTTTTGCAGACTGTCAGTTTCAGTTTGGGAAGCATGTTTAGGAAGTTATTTGTCTTACCTGGGGTATAGTCCTTTTTTTTCCAATTGACTGTTTTTTCTTTTCGCGAGCAAAATTAGGCTCGTGAGGGCGCAAAATGCTGTTATTTATTGCGTCATTCTTGGCGGGAGAATTTTTTGGCACAAAGGTATATCTTTCATGACACAAGTTGTCATTTCCGGCGTCTTAGTTGACGCCAGGTTTTCCTTGCACTAGGTTGCATCTGTTATGACGCGAGTTGCGTCATTTCTGGATATTGTTGGCGCCCAAACATTTTTCAACTTCCTTTTGCGTTGTGCGTCATACTTGGCACTAAAAAAATCAGTTTATACCAAGGCTAAGTGTATCTGTTGTAAATTAGTTGAGATTATATCTCCAGCTGTAGTATGTAACAGGTGCCATAATAAGCTTTTGCATGCAGAGAACGTTTCCATCATTACTAGTACAGTTTCTGTTGTTCCTTCAACATCTAATGTATATGATATCCCTGAAGATATGAAAAATTATATTGCTGACGTGATACAGAAGGCTTTGTCTGCTATTCCGCCTTCTAATAAACGTAAAAGAAATTTCTAATGACTGACAACTACTAAAATATACTCCTCTGATGAGGATCTCTCTGATTCAGAAGATCCTACCTCAGACATTGACACTGACAAATCTACTTATCTTTACAAGATTGAGTATATTCGTTCCTTATGGATATTGAGGAGTCTAGTCCTCTTGATATCAAAACTAGTAAATGTTTAGATTCTGTTTATAAACCTCCTGTGGTTACTCCTGAGGTTTTTCCTTTTCCTGATGCTATTTCTGATGGGATTGCTAAGGAATGGATTAAGCCTGGTACTTCTTTCATTCCTTCTTCTAGGTTTTAAAAGGTGTACCCTTTACCAGCGGCTAAATTAGAGTTTTGGGAAAAAATCCCCAAAGTTGATGGGGCTATTTCTACTTTTGCCAAACGTACTACTATTCCTAGGGAAGACAGTACTTCTTTTAAAAATCCTTTAGATAGGAAACTTGAATCTTATCTAAGGAAAGCTTATTTATTTTCTGGCTATCTTCTCAGGCCTGCCATTGCTATGGCTGATGTTGCGGCTGCATCAACCTTTTAGTTAGATAGCTTAGCGCAACAGGAAACAGATCCTGATTTGTCTAGCATTGTTTGTTTGCTTCAACATGCTAATCATTTTATCTGTGATGCTATTTTTGAAATCATCAAAATTGATGTTAAATCTATGTCTTTAGCTATTTTAGCTAGAAGAGCTTTATGGCTCAAATCTTGGAATGCTTACATGGTATCTAAGTCTAGATTACTATCTCTTTCTTTCCAAGCTAACAATGTATTTGGTTCTCAATTGGATTCAATTATTTCAACTATCACTGGAGGGAGGGAAGGGTGTTTTTTTGCCTCAGGATAAAAGATCTAAGGGTAAAACTAAAGCTTCTAATCGTTTTCGTTCTTTTCGACAGAACAAGGAACAGAAAACCAATCCTTCCCCTAAAGTCTCTGGTTCCAATTGGAAAACTTCTTCAAGTTGGAATAAATCCAAGCCTTTTAACAAACCAAAGCCAGCCCCCAAGTCTGCATGAAAGTGCGGCCCTCAATACAATTCAGCTGTTGGGGGTTAGATTGAAATTCTTCCAAGACATTTAGACAGATTCTGTGCAAAATCAGTGGATTCAGAGTATTGTCTCTCAAGGGTATCGAATAGGATTCAGAGTAAGACCTCCTGTGAGAAGATTATTTCTCTCTCATGTTTTAGCAAATCCGGTGAACGCTCAGGCTTTTCTGAAGTGAGTTTCAGATCTAGAGCTTTCAGGGGTAATAATACCAGTTCCGTATCAGGAACAGGGTCTAGGGTTTTATTTGAATTTATTCATTGTCCCAAAGAAAGAAAATTAATTCAGGCCAGTTCTGGATCTGAAGTTTTTGAATCGTTTTGTAAGAGTCCCAACTTTCAAGATGGTGACTATAAGAAAAGGACTATTTTGCCTTTTGTTCAGCAAGGTCATTATATGTCCACAATAGACTTACAGGATGCATCAGTTTCTGAGATTCTCTTTTCTAGACAAGAATGACCAATTTGTTGCTCTTCCATTTGGCCTAGCAACAGCTCCATATCTCCAGATCTTTTTGAAAGTTCTCAGTGCCCTTCTATCTGTAATCAGAGGACAGGGTATTGCGGTATTTCCTTATTTGAACAATATCTTGATTCTAGCTCAGTCTTTACCTTTAGCGAATTTCACATGAATCAACTAGTGTTGTTTCTTCAAAGACATGGTTGGAGGATCAATTTACCAAAGAGTTTATTGATTCCTCAGACAAGGGTCACCTTTTTAGGTTTCCAGATAGATTCAGTGTTCATGACTCTGTCCTTAACAGACAAGAAATTAATTAAATTGGTTTCAGCTTGTTGAAACCTTCAGTCTCAATCATTCCCTTCAGTGGCTATGTGCATGGAATTTTTAGGTCTCATGACTGCAGCATCAGACGCAATCCCCTTTGCTCATTTTCACATGAGACCTCTAGAGCTTTTTATGCTGAATCAATGGTGCAGGGATTATACTCGGATATCACAATTGATATACTTAAATTCCAACATTCAACTCTCTCTGTCTTGGTAGTTAGACCATCATCTTTTAATTCAAGGGGCCTCTTTTGTTCATCCTACCTGGATTGTGATCACAACAGATGCAAGTCTTTCAGGTTGGGAAGCTGTCTGGGGATCTCTGACAGCACAAGGGGTTTGGAAACCTCAAGAGGCGAGGTTACCAATTAATATTTTAGAACTCCATGCTATTTTCAGGGCTCTTCAGGTCTGGCCTCTGTTAAAGAGAGAACCATTCATTTGTTTTCAGACGGACAGTATTACAACTGTGGTATATGTCAATCATCAGGGTGGGACTCGCAGTCCCCTAGCTATGGGCAGAATCCAGCTCTTTTCTAATTTCTGCGGTGCATATCCCAGGTGTAGACAATTGTGAAGCGTATTATCTCAGCCGTCAGACCTTACATCCGGGGGAGTGGTCTCTCCATCCAGATGTATTTTGTCAGATTGTTCAGATGTGGGGTTTTCCAGAAATAGATCTGATGGCTTCTCATCTAAACAAGAAACTTCCCAGGTACCTGTCCAGGTCCATGGTTCCTTAGGCGGAGTTGGAGGATGCTTTAGTAGTTCCTTGGTTTTACCAACCTTCTTATATCTTTCTGCCTCTAGTTCTTCTTCCAAAAGTGATCTCCAAGATCATTATGGAAAAATTGTATGTGTTTCTGACCTCGCAGGTTTTGGTATGCGGATCTTGTTCAGATGTCCAGTTGCCAGCCTTGACCACTTCCTCTAAGATCAGACCTTCTGTCTCAAGGGCAGTTTTTCTATCAGGATCTCAAATCGTTAAATTTGAAGGTATGGAAATTGAACACTTAGTGCTTGGTCATAGAGGTTTCTCTGACTCAGAGATTAATACTGTGCTGCAGGCTCAAAAGTCTGAAGAAGGATTTATTATCGAGTTTGGAAGACCTATATTTCATAGTGCTCTTCTCATAAATTCTCCTGGCATTCTTTTAGAATTCCTAGAATTTTACAATTTCTTCAGGATGTTTTAGATAAAGGTTTGTCTGCAAGTACTTTGAAGGGACAAATCTCTGCTCTTTCTAATTTATTTAATAGAAAGATTGCTAAGCTTCCTGATATTCACTGTTTTGTTCAGGCTTTGGTTCGTATCAAGCCTGTTATTAAATCAATCTGTCCTCCTTGGAGTCTTAATTTGGTTTTGAAGACTTTGCAGGCTGCTCCTTTTGAGCCCAAGCATTCTTTGGATATTAAAACTTCTTTCTTGGAAAGTGTTGTTTCTTTTGGCTATCTCTTCATCTCTTTCCGAATTGTCTGCTCTCTCTTGTGAGTTTCATTTTCTTATTTTCCATCAGGATAAGACTGTCTTGCGGACTGCGTTTAAATTTCTTCGTAAGGTTCTGATTTCTAAAAACATTAGTAGGGAAATTGTTGTTCCTTCCTTGTGTCCTAATCCCAAGAATGCTCTTGAAAGATCTTTGCATTCTTTGGATGTTGTAAGAGCTTTGAAATATTATGTTGAAGCTACTAAAGATTTCAGGAAGACTTCTAGTCTATTTGTTGTCTTCTCTGGTTCTAGGAAAGGTCAGAAAGCTTCTTCCTTTTCTTTGGCATCTTGGTTAAAGCTTTTGATTCATAAAGCCTATTTGGAGGCTGGACAGTCCCCACCTCAGAGGATCACAGCTCATTCTACTAGATCATTCTCCAATTATTGGGCTTTTAAGAATAATGCTACAGTTGATCAGATTTGCAAAGCAGCAACTTGGTCTTCTTTGCATAAATTTACTAAATTTTACCATTTTGATGTATTTGCTTCTTCTGAAGCAGTCTTTAATAGAAAAGTTCTTCAGGCAGCTGATTCAGTTTGATTCTTCTGCTAATGTTTTAATTTTTTTTTCTTTCAATTTATGAGAAAAACTTATTTTTTGTGGATTTAATTTTTTAAGCGGAAAATGGCTGTTTTTATTTTATTCCTCCCTTTCTAGTGACTCTTCTGTGGACTTCAATATCTTGGGTATTTCTATCCCATACGTCACTAGCTCTTGTACGCTTGCCAATTACATGAAAGAAAACATAATTTATGTAAGAACTTACCTGATAAATTCATTTCTTTTATATTGGCAAAAGTCCATGTGACCCACCCTTTTTTCGGTGGTTATGATTTTTTGTATAAAAGCACAGTTATATTTCCAGTTCCTCTTTTTCGTATGCTTTTTTACTCCTTATTTTATTACCCCACTACTTGGCTATTCGTTAAACTGAATTGTGGGTGTGGTGAGGTGTGTATTTATAGGCATTTTTCGGTTTGGGAAACTTTGCCCCTCCTGGTAGGATTGTATATCCCATACGTTAGTAGCACATGGACTCTTGCCAATATGAAAAAAATGAATTTATTTATTATCGGTTATTTGTAGCGCGCCAACAGATTCCACTGCACCAGGTAACTTTTTACATAAATTATATTTTTTTGTCATTATTGATATAATTGCTAACATATAGCTTTAGCAGTCCACCTAGGAGAGCTCTGGGGCTCAATTCATGTTTAGTAGACATGGTCTTTATGGCAGACTTTGTCTCTGCTTTTTATAGGTAATGCCGTATCCTTGGTTACATAGCATGATTTCTACTGTGACTGGAGGATATGAAGTTGTTGTAATGGATCCGTAGCTTGGTGGGTGCTAGTAACATAGTAGATAACATAGTTACATAGTAGATAAGGTTGAAAAAAGACCAAAGTCCATCGAGTTCAACCTATACAAATCTAAAATACTTACAAAAAGCTCCAGTTAAGCTTAAATAACCCCACTAAAAGGTGACTCATTTAATACTAGCAATCATATCCATGAATTTTGTTTATATACAGAAATGTATCCAGACTATTTTTAAATGTATCTAGGGTATTGGCATTCACTACCTCCTTTGGTAATGAGTTCCACAATTTTATTGCTCTTACAGTGAAAAAACGTTTCCGTTGCAGGAGATTAAATCTCCTTTCCTCCAACCTTAAATTGCGACCTCTTGTCAGAAACAATTTTCTAGGAACAAACAGAGCTTCTGCCATCTCTGAATATGGGCCTTGGATATATTTATATAAAGTAATCATGTCACCTCTCAAGCGCCTCTCAAGTATGTTTTTAAAATCTCTATTCTTCCTAAACGTCACTAATGGTTTGTCAGGTAGAGTACTTCCTAGAATGGGATCCGCTTTTAATTATCCCCAATGTTTCTTTTGGATATTTTGAATCTCTTTTGAACCCTGATTATAAGTTGTTGTGAATCTAATGTTGTTATTACCAGTATTAGTAGTAATGGGTTTTCTCATTTTTCGGGGTTCAAGAAGTGTTTTTCTATTCATATTCTGGACCCTTTCCTTAGCAGATTTGATAATAGATTCATCATAACCTTTTTCTAGAAATTTAGCATCCAAAATGGCTGCTTCACTGATGTAATCAATTTCCCTGGTGCAATTTCTCTTGATTCTTTGGTATTGTCCTAGGGGAATATTAGTTTTCCACCTGGACAAGTGACCACTTTCTCCAACATAGGTGTGTCCGGTCCACGGCGTCATCCTTACTTGTGGGATATTCTCTTCCCCAACAGGAAATGGCAAAGAGCCCAGCAAAGCTGGTCACATGATCCCTCCTAGGCTCCGCCTACCCCAGTCATTCTCTTTGCCGTTGTACAGGCAACATCTCCACGGAGATGGCTTAGAGTTTTTTAGTGTTTAACTGTAGTTTTTATTATTCAATCAAGAGTTTGTTATTTTGAAATAGTGCTGGTATGTACTATTTACTCAGAAACAGAAAAGAGATGAAGATTTCTGTTTGTATGAGGAAAATGATTTTAGCAACCGTCACTAAAATCCATGGCTGTTCCACACAGGACTGTTGAGAGCAATTAACTTCAGTTGGGGGAACAGTGAGCAGTCTCTTGCTGCTTGAGGTATGACACATTCTAACAAGACGATGTAATGCTGGAAGCTGTCATTTTCCCTCTGGGATCCGGTAAGCCATGTTTATTACGATTGTAAATAAGGGCTTCAAAAAGGGCTTATTAAGACTGTAGACTTTTTTTGGGCTAAATCGATTGATTATTAACACATATTTAGCCTTGAGGAATCATTTTATCTGGGTATTTTGATATAATAATATCGGCAGGCACTGTTTTAGACACCTTATTCTTTAGGGGCTTTCCCAAAGCATAGGCAGAGCCTCATTTTCGCGCCGGTGTTGCGCACTTGTTTTTGAGAGGCATGGCATGCAGTCGCATGTGAGAGGAGCTCTGATACTTAGAAAAGACTTTCTGAAGGCGTCATTTGGTATCGTATTCCCCTTGGGGCTTGGTTGGGTCTCAGCAAAGCAGATACCAGGGACTGTAAAGGGGTTAAAGTTCAAAACGGCTCCGGTTCCGTTATTTTAAGGGTTAAAGCAATACTTTTAAGGCTTTAAGACACTGTGGTGAAAATTTGGTAAATTTTGAACAATTCCTTCATGTTTTTTCGCATTTGCAGTAATAAAGTGTGTTCAGTTTAAAATTTAAAGTGACAGTAACGGTTTAATTTTAAAACGTTTTTTGTACTTGTTATCAAGTTTATGCCTGTTTAACATGTCTGAACTACCAGATAGACTGTGTTCTGAATGTGGGGAAGCCAGAATTCCTATTCATTTAAATAAATGCGATTTATGTGACAATGACAATGATGCCCAAGATGATTCCTCAAGTGAGGGGAGTAAGCATGGTACTGCATCATTCCCTCCTTCGTCTACACGAGTCTTGCCCACTCAGGAGGCCCCTAGTACATCTAGCGCGCCAATACTCCTTACTATGCAACAATTAACGGCTGTAATGGATAATTCTGTCAAAAACATTTTAGCCAAAATGAACACTTATCAGCGTAAGCGCGACTGCTCTGTTTTAGATACTGAAGAGCATGACGACGCTGATATTAATATTTCTGAAGGGCCCCTAACTCAGTCTGATGGGGCCAGGGAGGTTTTGTCTGAGGGAGAAATTACTGATTCAGGGAACATTTCTCAACAAGCTGAACCTGATGTGATTGCATTTAAATTTAAGTTGGAACATCTCCGCATTCTGCTTAAGGAGGTATTATCCACTCTGGATGATTGTGACAAGTTGGTCATCCCAGAGAAACTATGTAAAATGGACAAGTTCCTAGAGGTGCCGGGGCTCCCAGAAGCTTTTCCTATACCCAAGCGGGTGGCGGACATTGTTAATAAAGAATGGGAAAGGCCTGGTATTCCTTTCGTCCCTCCCCCCATATTTAAAAAATTGTTTCCTATGGTCGACCCCAGAAAGGACTTATGGCAGACAGTCCCCAAGGTCGAGGGAGCGGTTTCCACTTTAAACAAACGCACCACTATACCCATAGAGGATAGTTGTGCTTTCAAAGATCCTATGGATAAAAAATTAGAAGGTTTGCTTAAAAAGATGTTTGTTCAGCAGGGTTACCTTCTACAACCAATTTCATGCATTGTCCCTGTCGCTACAGCCGCATGTTTCTGGTTCGATGAGCTGATAAAGGCGGTCGACAGTGATTCTCCTCCTTATGAGGAGATTATGGACAGAATCAATGCTCTCAAATTGGCTAATTCTTTCACCCTAGACGCCACCTTGCAATTGGCTAGGTTAGCGGCTAAGAATTCTGGGTTTGCTATTGTGGCGCGCAGAGCGCTTTGGTTGAAATCTTGGTCGGCTGATGCGTCTTCCAAAAACAAGCTACATAACATTCCTTTCAAGGGGAAAACGCTGTTTGGCCCTGACTTGAAAGAGATTATCTCGGATATCACTGGGGGTAAGGGCCACGCCCTTCCTCAGGATCGGCCTTTCAAGGCAAAAAATAAACCTAATTTTCGTCCCTTTCGTAGAAACGGACCAGCCCAAAGTGCTACGTCCTCTAAGCAAGAGGGTAATACTTCTCAAGCCAAGCCAGCTTGGAGACCAATGCAAGGCTGGAACAAGGGAAAGCAGGCCAAGAAACCTGCCACTGCTACCAAGACAGCATGAAATGTTGGCCCCCGATCCGGGACCGGATCTGGTGGGGGGCAGACTCTCTCTCTTCGCTCAGGCTTGGGCAAGAGATGTTCTGGATCCTTGGGCGCTAGAAATAGTCTCCCAAGGTTATCTTCTGGAATTCAAGGGACTTCCCCCAAGGGGGAGGTTCCACAGGTCTCAGTTGTCTTCAGACCACATAAAAAGACAGGCATTCTTACATTGTGTAGAAGACCTGTTAAAAATGGGAGTGATTCATCCCGTTCCATTAAGAGAACAAGGGATGGGGTTCTACTCCAATCTGTTTATAGTTCCCAAAAAAGAGGGAACGTTCAGACCAATCTTAGATCTCAAGATCTTAAACAAGTTTCTCAAGGTTCCATCGTTCAAGATGGAAACCATTCGAACTATTCTTCCTTCCATCCAGGAAGGTCAATTCATGACCACGGTGGATTTAAAGGATGCGTATCTACATATTCCTATCCACAAGGAACATCATCGGTTCCTGAGGTTCGCATTCCTGGACAAACATTACCAGTTCGTGGCGCTTCCTTTCGGATTAGCCACTGCTCCAAGGATTTTCACAAAGGTACTAGGGTCCCTTCTAGCTGTGCTAAGACCAAGGGGCATTGCTGTAGTACCTTACTTGGACGACATTCTGATTCAAGCGTCGTCCCTTCCTCAAGCAAAGGCTCACACGGACATTGTCCTGGCCTTTCTCAGATCTCACGGATGGAAAGTGAACGTGGAAAAGAGTTCTCTATCTCCGTCAACAAGGGTTCCCTTCTTGGGAACAATAATAGACTCCTTAGAAATGAGGATTTTTCTGACAGAGGCCAGAAAAACAAAACTTCTAGACTCTTGTCGGATACTCCATTCCGTTCCTCTTCCTTCCATAGCTCAGTGCATGGAAGTGATCGGGTTGATGGTAGCGGCAATGGACATAGTTCCTTTTGCACGCATTCATCTAAGACCATTACAACTGTGCATGCTCAGTCAGTGGAATGGGGACTATACAGACTTGTCTCCGAAGATACAAGTAAATCAGAGGACCAGAGACTCACTCCGTTGGTGGCTGTCCCTGGACAACCTGTCACGAGGGATGACATTCCGCAGACCAGAGTGGGTCATTGTCACGACCGACGCCAGTCTGATGGGCTGGGGCGCGGTCTGGGGTTCCCTGAAAGCTCAGGGTCTTTGGTCTCGGGAAGAATCTCTTCTACCGATAAATATTCTGGAACTGAGAGCGATATTCAATGCTCTCAAGGCTTGGCCTCAGCTAGCGAGGGCCAAGTTCATACGGTTTCAATCAGACAACATGACAACTGTTGCGTACATCAACCATCAGGGGGGAACAAGGAGTTCCCTGGCGATGGAAGAAGTGACCAAAATCATTCTATGGGCGGAGTCTCACTCCTGCCACCTGTCTGCTATCCACATCCCAGGAGTGGAAAATTGGGAAGCGGATTTTCTGAGTCGTCAGACATTGCATCCGGGGGAGTGGGAACTCCATCCGGAAATCTTTGCCCAAGTCACTCAGCTGTGGGGCATTCCAGACATGGATCTGATGGCCTCTCGTCAGAACTTCAAAGTTCCTTGCTACGGGTCCAGATCCAGGGATCCCAAGGCGGCTCTAGTGGATGCACTAGTAGCACCTTGGACCTTCAAACTAGCTTATGTGTTCCCGCCGTTTCCTCTCATCCCAGGCTGGTAGCCAGGATCAATCAGGAGAGGGCGTCGGTGATCTTGATAGCTCCTGCGTGGCCACGCAGGACTTGGTACGCAGATCTGGTGAATATGTCATCGGCTCCTCCTTGGAAGCTACCTTTGAGACGAGACCTTCTTGTTCAGGGTCCGTTCGAACATCCGAATCTGGTTTCACTCCAGCTGACTGCTTGGAGATTGAACGCTTGATCTTATCGAAGCGAGGATTCTCAGATTCTGTTATCGATACTCTTGTTCAGGCCAGAAAGCCTGTAACTAAAAAGATTTACCACAAAATTTGGAAAAAATATATCTGTTGGTGTGAATCTAAAGGATTCCCTTGGGACAAGGTTAAGATTCCTAGGATTCTATCCTTCCTTCAAGAAGGATTGGAAAAAGGATTATCTGCAAGTTCCCTGAAGGGACAGATTTCTGCCTTGTCTGTGTTACTTCACAAAAAGCTGGCCGCTGTGCCAGATGTTCAAGCCTTTGTTCAGGCTCTGGTTAGAATTAAGCCTGTTTACAAACCTTTGACTCCTCCTTGGAGTCTCAATTTAGTTCTTTCAGTTCTTCAGGGGGTTCCGTTTGAACCCTTGCATTCCGTTGATATTAAGTTATTATCTTGGAAAGTTTTGTTCTTAGTGGCAATTTCTTCTGCTAGAAGAGTTTCAGAATTATCTGCTCTGCAGTGTTCTCCTCCTTATCTGGTGTTCCATGCAGATAAGGTGGTTTTACGTACTAAACCTGGTTTTCTTCCAAAAGTTGTTTCTAACAAAAACATTAACCAGGAGATTATCGTACCTTCTCTGTGTCCGAAACCAGTTTCAAAGAAGGAACGTTTGTTGCACAATTTGGATGTTGTTCGCGCTCTAAAATTCTATTTAGATGCTACAAAGGATTTTAGACAAACATCTTCCTTGTTTGTTGTTTATTCCGGTAAAAGGAGAGGTCAAAAAGCAACTTCTACCTCTCTCTCTTTTTGGATTAAAAGCATCATCAGATTGGCTTACGAGACTGCCGGACGGCAGCCTCCCGAAAGAATCACAGCTCATTCCACTAGGGCTGTGGCTTCCACATGGGCCTTCAAGAACGAGGCTTCTGTTGATCAGATATGTAGGGCAGCGACTTGGTCTTCACTGCACACTTTTACCAAATTTTACAAGTTTGATACTTTTGCTTCTTCTGAGGCTATTTTTGGGAGAAAGGTTTTGCAAGCCGTGGTGCCTTCCATTTAGGTGACCTGATTTGCTCCCTCCCTTCATCCGTGTCCTAAAGCTTTGGTATTGGTTCCCACAAGTAAGGATGACGCCGTGGACCGGACACACCTATGTTGGAGAAAACAGAATTTATGTTTACCTGATAAATTACTTTCTCCAACGGTGTGTCCGGTCCACGGCCCGCCCTGGTTTTTTTAATCAGGTCTGATAATTTATTTTCTTTAACTACAGTCACCACGGTACCATATGGTTTCTCCTATGCAAATATTCCTCCTTAACGTCGGTCGAATGACTGGGGTAGGCGGAGCCTAGGAGGGATCATGTGACCAGCTTTGCTGGGCTCTTTGCCATTTCCTGTTGGGGAAGAGAATATCCCACAAGTAAGGATGACGCCGTGGACCGGACACACCGTTGGAGAAAGTAATTTATCAGGTAAACATAAATTCTGTTTTTGGCGTTCAGGAAACCATTTTTATCAGTAGGTTTCCGATAGTTCTTAACAGCTACTTTTTTGTTATCATCGACAAAAAGCACCAGGTCAAGAATTTCAACTTGTTTTTTGTCCACTTTGGACACAAATTTAAGATTGAGGTTATTTTGGTTAATATGATTGATAAACTCTCTACTAATGATTTCTGTGCCTTTCCAGATGATTATTACATCATCTATATATCTGTAATAACAAACAAGATTATTGGTGTATGGATTATTAGACCAAATTTACTTTTCCTCAACACTGCATATAAAGGTTGGTTATTTGTAGAGCGCCAACAGATTCCGCAGCGCCAGGTAACTTTTTACATAAATTATATTTTTTTTGTCATTATTGATATAATTGCTAACATATAGCTTTAGCAGTCCACCTAGGAGAGCTCTGGGGCTCAATTCATGTTTAGTAGACATGGTCTTTATGGCAGACTTTGTCTCTGCTTTTTATAGGTAATGCCGTATCCTTGGTTACATAGCATGATTTCTACTGTGACTGGAGGATATAGTTGTTTTCTTTCTCAGGTCATGAAGTCTAAGGGTAAATACTATTTTAATAGCCATTTTTGTCTTTAGTCAGTCTAGGAACCTACATTTTCCTTCTTTTTTATAAACTCTAGATTTTTTTCAGAGCTGTCTGGAAGTCGGACGTCTAGTGTTATTTGGAATAAGGACAGACATCTACTTTCTCTTACAAATAACTTGAACCACAAATTCAGATTCTATTCTGGTAAGCGGTAGGCTATTCCTTTCTCAAAGGGCCTGGTCACACTACGTCCAGAATCTCTGGATCTGCCTATGGTTACAATATGGGCTTCAGGCCAGCATTTCCTTTGATGAAGCTTATTCTGGCTTCTTTCTGAAATATCCTGTACAGACAGGAGTCCTTTTTCTTTCATAAGATGATGAGAGTCTGCAGAGCCTTGACATGTGGGATATAGTTTCTGCCACTAGGAGGAGGCAAAGATCTCCAACAACAAGAGCTTTTAATCCCTCCCACCTCCTTGCACTACCCAGTTTGTTCTTTGCCTCCCAGAAGTGAATGAGAAGATTGAGGTGTTCTAGATGGATTATGGGAACTCGGACCTATGTTATACCCATTTCCCCTTGGATATCCTACTTTAGAAGATGTTATGTGCATATTATATCTCTAGGATTTCAGCCATAACTACCCTCAGGTGTCGCAAAGACATGTCCTTTAGCCTCCTCCTGTGGGATTGCAATGCTCCAATTAAATATTTTCTGCTTTTAACTTCACAGCACTGGGTGGGCTCTCTACTGGTTGCCACTGCAGGTTTTGCTGGTAAGTTAAGTGGAGGAATGCTTTTCTCAGGTAAGTGCAAAACAGCACTCACATAACCCACAGGCTATTTGCAGCTACTCCTCACAGTACAGCATAGCCAGGGGACACAGGCAGCACCTGCAGTGCATTCACTATTACATTGAGTTTAGGAGTCTTTTTAGTTGTAATTTAATATGTGTATATGGTTAAGTGGAACCTCAGGACCCTCTTGGTATCCTCAGCAGTAAAGAAAACCCGGTAGAAAATGTATTCTTTTTAAGTGTATACCGCTTTAACAAACAGATAATTCGTTCAAACCCCTTACTGCTTAACAGCAGTTGATGTCAGTCTGCTCCCTTTTACTCAGGATTTTTTTTTTTTTCTAACTCTTTAGTTTTTAAGGTGTTTTTTCACTTTTTTGACTTGGATGACTTCCTCATCACTGAGGCTGTTTTCATGTCAGAAAATCACCTTAGCCAGTGCAGGGATTCATTTTGCGATCTGCTGAGGATCGTGGTGGGCACAATCAGTAGGGATTATTATAATCTCTCTGTTTTTGGACATTATTCTGCTACTAGAGGGGGTGAATACTAATCATCAGGAACTATTTAAGAGTCAAAAGGGGTTCTCTTTAAATACTCATACTGTCTTGTACTGTGTTTTATTACGGTGATGCATCATGCCTGCTTATACTGGGAACATTCTCTATTCCTAATATGTATGCAATATTATTTAATCTGACCAAGATTTATTGCATACTGTACCCTTCTAGGGTTGACTGTCACATTTATTGTGTTTATCAATTTTTGCTACTTCCCATTGATGGAGTCTAACTTTTGTGTCCCCACTACTGTCATTATCAGACCCATTAGCGGGGTGATCTACTAATTACACCCCTCTCCTATTGTATGTATACTTTGCAAAGCTGTACCAGTTCTCTCAAAATAATTAGTTATGTAATAGTCGTGCTTCTTACATTATGCACTCTAATCAGCTAGCAGCATTTGTTTTCACTAAATATATTTGTCCTACTCCTTTCTCTAGGAGTTTTTTTTTACTTCAGATTTTTTGTTTGAATGTAAAAATAATTTTCTTCCACTATGGTGGAGCTTATGACATGCTGATCAGGAGGTTTTATGTGGAAATATATTTGTTTTTGTTCCGGCATAAAGGGCCATAATATCACATTATTGCATACTATATGCACAGTATGGGTATTTGTATCAGCTGTATAGACAAAACATAGCTAATCTCATGTACAGCAGCGTGCACAGTGTATTGATATACGTACATAGGTGTATGTATGTGACGATACTGTGTAAACAAATATTGTCTAATTTCATGTACAACATTGTGCACAATTTTTTTAATATGCATAAAAAAGCCCTGTGTATAAGTATATACAGATACTGTTTACACTAATAGAATAATTTTCATGCATGTATCATCTGCATAAGTACACGTTCCTATATGCTCAAGTATATGCATCTAATTTCATGATTGTACAGATACTCATAGTCAAGATAAGCTTTGTTCATGTTCATCAGTGTAAACTGTATATTTATGTATGCATAAGTGAAGACTATTTACAGACACTATATAATCAGTCCATGGCTAATAACTAGGGTTGCACCGATACCGATACTAGTATCGGTATCGGTACCGATACCAAGTACTTGCATGAGTACTTGTACTCGTGCAAATGCACCGATACTTAAACCGATACCTCCACTTACTACCCATATGCTATCTTGTGGTGTTTTTTTCAAACTGCATGTTCCCATTTCATTTAAAGCTGAAGTGGAGACTAAACTAAAAATTGTTTACTACTGTTCTGCCAATACAAATTGCTGTTATTTGTATTATTGTAGGAGAGATTACTTTACATCGTTTAGACAAACCCCTGAAGTACTGGGCAGTTAATAAACTGAGATTTCCAGCTCTGGCTAAAATGGCCCAAACATATCTTTCTGCCCCATGCAGTAGTGTGGAAAGTAGAACCTCCTTACTGATAGCAAAAACAGACTTATAGCTGAACATGCAGAGATGCTTCTGTTCTGTTCCTTAAAAAGAACTTGCCACTAACTTTTGAAAAATTATTCTAATTGCTAGATTGCCTTTTATACTGCTAGTTCTCATCTTGCACAATTATGTTCAAAACATACTGTACTCTGAGGAACATCTTAGCTTATATAATTGCAGGAAGAGTACTCATAGGAAAAATTAAGTTAATCCCAATGAACACTCATCCTGCAATTATAGGACTAGATTTAGATTACATTTGATTGGTAAGCTTTACCAATGCTCTGTTCACATTTCCAACTCCATAGCCTTTAATGGAGTAGGACGTTTAATGAGAGCATTGGTAAAGCTTACCAGTCAAATGTAATCTAGCCCATAGTGTTGTTCGCCATGATTAAACAGTATTCTGTTCTATTTTTTACTGTATGGCACTTTTGGTTGGTTGCAATTTTATATTTGTTATTTATTGTTGTTTTTAATATTTTATTGTAATATTTTTATTTCTAAACATGTTCTGTGAACTTTGTGACAAATAAAACCTGTTTTATTATTTCATAATGTCTTTTGAGCTACAGTCCTTCATAATTATAAAGAAGGAATCTTAAATAATTAGTCTGTATTGTGCTTGGTAAACTGTCACATGACATTAAAAAAAGTATCGGTAATTGGTATCGGCAAGTATTTGAAAACAAGTATCGGTACTTGTACTCGGTCTTAAAAAAATTGTATCGGTGCAACCCTACTAATAACATATTCTTCAGTGCACGCATTATGTTTCCTGTCTGCTAAGCATATATAGATGTAGATGTTCCATTATTAATATCTGACCTTTTTATATGTGTATTGGTGCACTATATGTATCATTATAGGTACAGATGCATGTGTGTACACCTGGAGTTTACCATCAAGCTGTTTTGTACCTTGTACAACAGGTATACAGCATAGCATGTCTGCTATAGTGTGTCTATATGCAGATAATGGGAAATTAGACATAGCCTCTCTCAGGTGCAACTCTGGACTAAGTGTGATAATGAATTTGTAGTTGTATATGCACACAAATAGTCATCATATATAACATGTCTAATTACCTGTACAGGTGCTGACTGGTTTGATCTTTCATCCAACCATTGCTCAGCCATTTTTATTCCAACCAAATTGATGAGGTAAGCTCGATAGCACAGGCACAGTACTGTCCTAGTATGGTTATGAATCTCTGTATTATTCCTGACTAAGCTTAAAGCTGTGTATATAGCAATGCTATTGCCTAAAGAGATTCTGCTTAACCCCTTAAGGACCAAGGACGTACGCCACACGTCCTCAAAAAAAATACACTTAATGACCGAGGACGTGTGGCGTACGTCCTTGGTCTGGAAAGCAGCTGGAAGCGATCCTGCTCGCTTCCAGCTGCTTTCCGGTTATTGCAGTGATGCCTCGATATGGAGGCATCCTGCAATAACCCCCCTTGGCCATCCGATGCAGAGAGAGCCACTCTGTGGCCCTCTCTGCACCGGACATCGGTGGCCGGTATCGTTGGTGGGTGGGAGCAAGGCTGGGAGGCGGGTGGGCGGCCATCGATGTGCCCAGTGGAGTGGAGGGGGGCGGGATCGGGGGCGGGAGGGGCGGGAGCGCGCACGGGAGCGCGCGCGTGCACGGGGGGCGGAGGGTGGGCGCGTGCACGGGGCGGGAGCGGGAGGGAACCGCTACACTACAGAAAATTAAAGTTTAAAAAGTACAAACAAATTACTTTTTGAAAGCTGTAAATAAACAGCTAAGCGATGTGGAAGGGGTGGGGGGTTGATCTTGGGGGGGGGAAGCTACACTGCAGAAAAGGGTTTTTTTTTAAAAAAAAGGCAAATTTTTTCACTAAACTGGGTACTGGCAGACAGCTGCCAGTACCCAAGATGGCGCCCATTAAGGCAGAGGGGGAGGGTTAGAGAGCTCTTTGGTGGGGGATCAGTAAGGCTGGGGGCTAAGGGGGGATCCTACACAAAAGCATATGTAAATATGCTAAAAAAAAACCCACAAAAAAAGCCCAAATATAGCTTTTATTTTAGTACTGGCAGAGTTTCTGCCAGTACTTAAGATGGCGGGGACAATTGGGGGGTGGGGGAGGGAAGAGAGCTGTTTGGGAGGGATCAGGGGGTCTCATGTTTCAGGTGGGAGGCTGAGCTCTACACTAAAGCTAAAATTAACCCTGCAAGCTCCCTACAAGCTACATAATTAACCCCTTCACTGCTAGCCATAATACACGTGTGAAATGCAGCGGCATTTGGCGGCCTTCTAATTACCAAAAAGCAACGCCAAAGCCATATATGTCTGCTATTTCTGAACAAAGGGGATCCCAGAGAAGCATTTACAACCATTTGTGCCATAATTGCACAAGCTGTTTGTAAATGATTTCAGTGAGAAACCTAAAATTGTGAGAAATTTAACGTTTTTTTTTAATTTGATCGCATTTGGCGGTGAAATGGTGGCATGAAATATACCAAAATGGGCCTAGATCAATACTTGGGGTTGTCTACTACACTACACTAAAGCTAAAATTAACCCTAGAAGCTCCCTACATGCTCCATAATTAACCCCTTCACTGCTGGGCATAATACACGTGTAGTGCGCAGTGGCATTTAGCAGCCTTCTAATTACTAAAAAGCAACGCCAAAGCCATATATGTCTACTATTTCTGAACAAAGGGGATCCCAGAGAAGAATTTACAACCATTTAAGCCATAATTGCACAAGCTGTTTGTAAATAATTTCAGTGAGAAACCAAAAGTTTGTGAAAAAATTTGTAAAAAAGTGAACGATTTTTTGTATTTAATCGCATTTGGCGGTGAAATGGTGGCATGAAATATACCAAAATGGGCCTAGATCAATACTTTGGGATGTCTACTAAAAAAAAATATATACATGTCAATGGATATTCAGAGATTCCTGAAAGATATTAGTGTTCTAATGTAACTAGCGCTAATTTTGAAAAATAATGGTTTGGAAATAGCAAAGTGCTACTTGTATTTATGGCCCTATAACTTACAAAAAAAGCAAAGAAGATGTAAACATTGGGTATTTCTAAACTCAGGACAAAATTTAGAAACTATTTAGCACGGGTGTTTTTTGGTGGTTGTAGATGTGTAACAGATTTTGGGGGTCAAAGTTAGAAAAAGTGTGTTTTTTTTCAATTTTTTCCTCATATTTTATAAAAAAATTTTATAGTAAATTATAAGATATGATGAAAATAATGGTATCTTTAGAAAGTCCATTTAATGGCGAGAAAAACGGTATATAATATGTGTGGGTACAGTAAATGTGTAAGAGGAAAATTACAGCTAAACACAAACACCGCAAAAATGTAAAAATAGCCTTGGTCCCAAACGGACAGAAAATGGAAAAGTGCTGCGGTCATTAAGGGGTTAAAACAGATAGGTTCTATAGTTCTCTCTCAAGGATTTCAAGGCTAACTTGTGTCTCAGTGTTAGCACACTGCAATTCAAGCTAACAGTCCTGTGTTCAATACCTGTGTAGGCTGTAACAGTTTATTATATCTTTACATTATTCTTGAACTTATTTTTTCTAATAACTTAACTTTTTCTCCTTTTCGGAAATCTTTGCATAATTGCACATTTGGAAAATTCCTCATGAGAGAGTTTGGAAATTTTCAGTTGTCTGTTTGTCGGACTATATGTATCGAGATTTGAATGTTCTTCTGTCAGTCTATGGGAATCTGTCTACTGAGGACTAGGTATTTGTGTTGATCAAGAGGCATTCAAAATTTGAAACAAGCTACTGATACCGGTATTTGGCGCTGACAATCCTGGAAACAATGTTGCTTTAAAACAGAAGAGATGAAAGCCGGTTGCTCCTTTAGGATGGAATGGAAGTGGGAGTGTAGACACTAGTTGTATGAGTCTAGCAGGTCTCCCCTCCGTATGGTCGTTTGCAGCCCGTGACATTGATGGGCATTCTCCAATCCCATGAAAGAAAAGATACACTGGAAAAGAGGACAGAACAGGCGCAGCCCGACTCAAGTGAAATAAAATTTAATGTAGCGTAAGTGCGCAAAGTACAAATGGCTACTTACAGGATAATAAAACAAAACGAGCAATAAAAGGGTTAAAACCCAATGCGATGTAGGATCGGCATCTGTTCCAATTCGAAAAGGATAAATCCTACATGTCAGATCTACCTCAGCCTTTGTAGAAACCAAGTGTAGAACAGGGTGCAGGATGTTCCTTCTGATTCTTTACAATAACTGCCGAGTGTGAAAGTCTCTACGCGTTTCGTCTGAGAACGCTCAGACTTTTTCAAGAGTGAATTCATTAGTGGCTCTAACCGGCTTTTTAAAGAGCCAATGGGAAGTTGGTGTTAATACAACCAATCAAATGTGCGTATACATCTGACACATGTCACATTTGTAGCATATAAAAGTCTGCATTTAGAAAACAATAAAAACAGTATCAAATAAAAATACAGGCTTTACATAAAAACAGCAGAAAGAGGGTAATCTAGTATAACTACCAAACAAATGTGCATATGCATCCGACATAAGTAACATTTGTGAACAATAAAAACAGTGTTAGTGAAAGTATGTAGGATTTACATACAAAAAATACACAAGAGGATAAAATCATAATAAAGATATTCACATCCTATTATGGAGACATACCTATTCGTGCCTAAAGTATTATGCTACAAGTGTTGAAATTTCCTACTAGAATCACATAAAAGCTTGTAGGTCCAATTCCATATTTAAACCTAGGGGATGCATTGAGTCCAGTTGATAAATACAGAAGGACTCCCTGCATCTTGAAGTTAATACTCTATTTGGATATTTGTTGAGAGGTATCCAATCTATAACTTTAATTTTCAAACTTTTGGGGTCTGAATTATGAAATAATCTAAAATGTTCAGGCACACTGTGTGTTTTTAAACCCGTTTTTATATTATTCACATGTTCGTTTAGTCTGGGGCAGATGTTCCTTTTGGTTCTACCTACATAGATCATATTGCAACTACAACCTAAGAGATATACTACATATGTAGTGCCACAGTTGCATTTAAATTTCATATTGAAAGTTTTTGTCCCCCCAGAATTCATAAAGGTATTACTCCTATCTACATATTTACACATTCCACATCTTGATACTCTACATTTATTTGTGCCTGGCTTTTGTTCCGACCAATGAGTGGCTGTAGTTGCTTTTTGTTGTTGTAATGGATCCCGTAGCTTGGTGGGTACTAGTAACATAGTAGATAACATAGTTACATAGTAGATAAGGTTGAAAAAAGACCAAAGTCCATCGAGTTCAACCTATACAAATCTAAAATACTTACAAAAAGCTCCAGTTAAGCTTAAATAACCCCACTAAAATGTGACTCATTTAATACTAGCAATCATATCCATGCATTTTGTTTATATACAGAAATGTATCCAGACTATTTTTAAATGTATCTAGGGTATTGTCATTCACTACCTCTTTTGTTAATGAGTTCCACAATTTTATTGCTCTTACAGTGAAAAAACGTTTCCGTTGCAGGAGATTAAATCTCCTTTCTTTCATGTAATTAGCAAGAGTCCATGAGCTAGTGACGTATGGGATATACATTCCTACCAGGAGGGGCAAAGTTTCCCAAACCTTAAAATGCCTATAAATACACCCCTCACCACACCCACAATTCAGTTTTACAAACTTTGCCTCCTATGGAGGTGGTGAAGTAAGTTTGTGCTAGATTCTACGTTGATATGCGCTCCGCAGCAGGTTGGAGCCCGGTTTTCCTCTCAGCGTGCAGTGAATGTCAGAGGGATGTGAGGAGAGTATTGCCTGTTTGAATTCAATGATCTCCTTCTACGGGGTCTATTTCATAGGTTCTCTGTTATCGGTCGTAGAGATTCATCTCTTACCTCCCTTTTCAGATCGACGATATACTCTTATAAATATACCATTACCTCTGCTGATTTTCGTTTCAGTACTGGTTTGGCTTTCTACAAACATGTAGATGAGTGTCCTGGGGTAAGTAAGTCTTATTTTCTGTGACACTCTAAGCTATGGTTGGGCACTTTTTTAATAAAGTTCTAAATATATGTATTCAAACATTTATTTGCCTTGACTCAGGATGTTCAACATTCCTTATTTTCAGACAGTCAGTTTCATATTTGGGATAATGCATTTGAATCAAATATTTTTCTTACCTTAAAGATTTGACTTTTTTCCCTGTGGGCTGTTAGGCTCGCGGGGGCTGAAAATGCTTCATTTTATTGCGTCATTCTTGGCGCGGACTTTTTTGGCGCAAAAAATCTTTTCTGTTTCCGGCGTCATACGTGTCGCCGGAAGTTGCGTCATTTTTGACGTTCTTTTGCGCCAAAAAATGTCGGCGTTCCGGACGTGGCGTCATTTTTGGCGCCAAAAGCATTTAGGCGCCAAATAATGTGGGCGTCTTATTTGGCGCTAAAAAAATATGGGCGTCACTTTTGTCTCCACATTATTTAAGTCTCATTATTTTTTGCTTCTGGTTGCTAGAAGCTTGTTCACTGGCATTTTTTCCCATTCCTGAAACTGTCATTTAAGGAATTTGATCAATTTTGCTTTATATGTTGTTTTTTCTCTTACATATTGCAAGATGTCTCACGTTGCATCTGAGTCAGAAGATACTTCAGGAAAATCGCTGTCTGGTGCTGGAACTACCAAAGCTAAGTGTATCTGCTGTAAACTTTTGGTAGCTATTCCTCCAGCTGTTGTTTGTATTAATTGTCATGACAAACTTGTTAATGCAGATAATATTTCCTTTAGTAATGTACCATTACCTGTTGCAGTTCCATCAACATCTAATGTTCAGAATGTTCCTGATAACATAAGAGATTTTGTTTCTGAATCCATCAAGAAGGCTATGTCTGTTATTCCTCCTCCTAGTAAGCATAAAAAATCTTTTAAAACTTCTCTTTATACAGATGAATTTTTAAATGAACATCATCATTCTGATTCTAATGACTCTTCTGGTTCAGAGGATTCTGTCTCAGAGGTTGATGCTGATAAATCTTCATATTTATTTAAAATGGAATTTATTCGTTCTTTACTTAAAGAAGTACTAATTGCTTTAGAAATTGAGGATTCTGGTCCTCTTGATACTAAATCTAAACGTTTAGATAAGGTCTTTAAATCTCCTGTGGTTATTCCAGAAGTTTTTCCTGTTCCTGGTGCTATTTCTGAAGTAATTTCCAGAGAATGGAATAATTTGGGTAATTCATTTACTCCTTCTAAACGTTTTAAGCAATTATATCCTGTGCCGTCTGACAGATTAGAATTTTGGGACAAAATCCCTAAAGTTGATGGGGCTATTTCTACCCTTGCTAAACGTACTACTATTCCTACGTCAGATGGTACTTCGTTTAAGGATCCTTTAGATAGGAAAATTGAATCCTTTCTAAGAAAAGCTTATCTGTGTTCAGGTAATCTTCTTAGACCTGCTATATCATTGGCTGATGTTGCTGCAGCTTCAACTTTTTGGTTGGAAACTTTAGCGCAACAAGTAACAGATCATGATTCTCATAATATTATTATTCTTCAACATGCTAATAATTTTATCTGTGATGCCATTTTTGATATTATCAGAGTTGATGTCAGGTTTATGTCTCTAGCTATTTTAGCTAGAAGAGCTTTATGGCTTAAAACTTGGAATGCTGATATGTCTTCTAAATCAACTCTACTTTCCATTTCTTTCCAGGGTAACAAATTATTTGGTTCTCAGTTGGATTCTATTATCTCAACTGTTACTGGTGGGAAAGGAACTTTTTTACCACAGGATAAAAAAATCTAAGGGTAAAAACAGGGCTAATAATCGTTTTCGTTCCTTTCGTTTCAACAAAGAACAAAAGCCTGATCCTTCATCCTCAGGAGCAGTTTCAGTTTGGAAACCATCTCCAGTCTGGAATAAATCCAAGCCTTCTAGAAAAGCAAAGCCAGCTTCTAAGTCCACATGAAGGTGCGGCCCTCATTCCACCTCAGCTGGTAGGGGGCAGGTTAAGTTTTTTCAAAGAAATTTGGATCAATTATGTTCACAATCTTTGGATTCAGAACATTGTTTCAGAAGGGTACAGAATTGGTTTCAAGATAAGACCTCCTGCAAAGAGATTTTTTCTTTCCCGTGTCCCAGTAAATCCAGTGAAAGCTCAAGCATTTCTGAAATGTGTTTCAGATCTAGAGTTGGCTGGAGTAATTATGCCAGTTCCAGTTCTGGAACAGGGGGTGGGGTTTTATTCAAATCTCTTCATTGTACCAAAGAAGGAGAATTCCTTCAGACCAGTTCTGGATCTAAAAATATTGAATCGTTATGTAAGGATACCAACGTTCAAAATGGTAACTGTAAGGACTATCTTGCCTTTTGTTCAGCAAGGGCATTATATGTCCACAATAGATTTACAGGATGCATATCTGCATATTCCGATTCATCCAGATCATTATCAGTTCCTGAGATTCTCTTTTCTGGACAAGCATTACCAGTTTGTGGCTCTGCCGTTTGGCCTAGCTACAGCTCCAAGAATTTTTACAAAGGTTCTCAGTGCCCTTCTGTCTGTAATCAGAGAACAGGGTATTGTGGTATTTTGGACGATATCTTGGTACTTGCTCAGTCTTTACATTTAGCAGAATCTCATACGAATCGACTTGTGTTGTTTCTTCAAGATCATGGTTGGAGGATCAATTCACTAAAAAGTTCATTGATTCCTCAGACAAGGGTAACCTTTCTGGGTTTCCAGATAGATTCAGTGTCCATGACTAAAATTGATTTCAGCTTGTCGAAACCTTCAGTCACAATCATTCCCTTCGGTAGCCTTATGCATGGAAATTCTAGGTCTTATGACTGCTGCATCGGACGCGATCCCCTTTGCTCGTTTTCACATGCAACCTCTTCAGCTCTGTATGCTGAATCAATGGTGCAGGGATTACACAAAGATATCTCAATTAATATCTTTAAAACCGATTGTTCGACACTCTCTAACGTGGTGGACAGATCACCATCGTTTAATTCAGGGGGCTTCTTTTGTTCTTCCGACCTGGACTGTAATTTCAACAGATGCAAGTCTCTCAGGTTGGGGAGCTGTGTGGGGATCTCTGACGGCACAAGGAGTTTGGGAATCTCAGGAGGTGAGATTACCGATCAATATTTTGGAACTCCGTGCAATTTTCAGAGCTCTTCAGTCTTGGCCTCTTCTGAAGAGAGAATCGTTCATTTGTTTTCAGACAGACAATGTCACAACTGTGGCATACATCAATCATCAAGGAGGGACTCACAGTCCTCTGGCTATGAAAGAAGTATCTCGAATTCTGGTTTGGGCGGAATCCAGCTCCTGTCTAATCTCTGCAATTCATATCCCAGGTATAGACAATTGGGAAGCGGATTATCTCAGTCGCCAAACGTTGCATCCGGGCGAATGGTCTCTTCACCCAGAGGTATTTCTTCAGATTGTTCAAATGTGGGAGCTTCCAGAAATAGATCTGATGGCGTCTCATCTAAACAAGAAACTTCCCAGGTAACTGTCCAGATCCCGGGATCCTCAGGCGGAAGCAGTGGATGCATTATCACTTCCTTGGAAGTATCATCCTGCCTATATCTTTCCGCCTCTAGTTCTTCTTCCAAGAGTAATCTCCAAGATTCTGAAGGAATGCTCGTTTGTTCTGCTGGTAGCTCCGGCATGGCCTCACAGGTTTTGGTATGCGGATCTTGTCCGGATGGCCTCTTGCTATCCGTGGACTCTTCCGCTAAGACCAGACCTTCTGTCGCAAGGTCCTTTTTTCCATCAGGATCTCAAATCCTTAAATTTAAAGGTATGGAGATTGAACGCTTGATTCTTGGTCAAAGAGGTTTCTCTGACTCTGTGATTAATACTATGTTACAGGCTCGTAAATCTGTATCCAGAGAGATATATTATAGAGTCTGGAAGACTTATATTTCTTGGTGTCTTTCTCATCATTTTTCTTGGCATTCTTTTAGAATTCCGAGAATTTTACAGTTTCTTCAGGATGGTTTAGATAAAGGTTTATCCGCAAGTTCTTTGAAAGGACAAATCTCTGCTCTTTCTGTTCTTTTTCACAGAAAGATTGCTAATCTTCCTGATATTCATTGTTTTGTACAAGCTTTGGTTCGTATAAAACCTGTCATTAAGTCAATTTCTCCTCCTTGGAGTTTGAATTTGGTTCTGGGGGCTCTTCAAGCTCCTCCGTTTGAACCTATGCATTCATTGGATATTAAATTTCTTTCTTGGAAAGTTTTGTTCCTTTTGGCGATCTCTTCTGCCAGAAGAGTCTCTGAATTATCTGCTCTTTCTTGTGAGTCTCCTTTTCTGATTTTTCATCAGGATAAGGCGGTGTTGCGAACTTCTTTTGAATTTTTACCTAAGGTTGTGAATTACAACAACATTAGTAGAGAAATTGTGGTTCCTTCATTATGTCCAAATCCTAAGAATTCTAAGGAGAAATCGTTGCATTCTTTGGATGTTTGTTAGAGCTTTGAAATATTATGTTGAAGCTACTAAGTCTTTCCGAAAGACTTCTAGTCTATTTGTTATCTTTTCCGGTTCTAGAAAAGGCCAGAAAGCTTCTGCCATTTCTTTGGCATCTTGGTTGAAATCTTTAATTCATCATGCCTATGTCGAGTCGGGTAAAACTCCGCCTCAAAGGATTACAGCTCATTCTACTAGGTCAGTTTCTACTTCCTGGGCGTTTAGGAATGAAGCTTCGGTTGATCAGATTTGCAAAGCAGCAACTTGGTCCTCTTTGCATACTTTTACTAAATTCTACCATTTTGATGTATTTTCTTCTTCTGAAGCAGTTTTTGGTAGAAAAGTACTTCAGGCAGTGGTTTCAGTTTGAATCTTCTGTTTATGTTTTTCATTAAACTTTATTTTGGGTGTGGATTATTTTCAGCAGGAATTGGCTGTCTTTATTTTAACCCTCCCTCTCTAGTGACTCTTGCGTGGAAAGATCCACATCTTGGGTAGTCATTATCCCATACGTCACTAGCTCATGGACTCTTGCTAATTACATGAAAGAAAACATAATTTATGTAAGAACTTACCTGATAAATTCATTTCTTTCAGATTAGCAAGAGTCCATGAGGCCCGCCCTTTTTTGTGGTGGTTATGATTTTTTTGTATAAAGCACAATTATTCCAATTCCTTATTTTATATGCTTTCGCACTTTTTTCTTATCACCCCACTTCTTGGCTATTCGTTAAACTGAATTGTGGGTGTGGTGAGGGGTGTATTTATAGGCATTTTAAGGTTTGGGAAACTTTGCCCCCCCTGGTAGGAATGTATATCCCATACGTCACTAGCTCATGGACTCTTGCTAATATGAAAGAAATGAATTTATCAGGTAAGTTCTTACATAAATTATGTTTTCCTCCAACCTTAAATTGCGACCTCTTGTCAGAAACAATTTTCTAGGAATAAACAGAGCTTCTGCCATCTCTGAATATGGGCCTTAAATATATTTATATAAAGTAATCATGTCACCTCTCAAGCGCTTCTCAAGTATGCTTTTAAAATCTCTATTCTTCCTAAACGTCACTAATGGTTTGTCAGGTAGAGTACTTCCTAGAATGGGATCCGCTTTTAATTCTCCCCAATGTTTCTTTAGGATATTTTGAATCTCTTTTGAACCCTGATTATAAGTTGTTGTGAATCTAATGTTGTTATTACCAGTATAAGTAGTAATGGGTTTTCTCATTTTTCGGGGTTCAAGAAGTGTTTTTCTATTCATATTCTGGACTCTTTCCTTAGCAGATTTGATAATAGATTCATCATAACCTTTTTCTAGAAATTTAGCATCCAAAATGGCTGCTTCACTGATGTAATCAATTTCCCTGGTGCAATTTCTCTTGATTCTTTGGTATTGTCCTAGGGGAATATTAGTTTTCCACCTGGACAAGTGACCACTTTTGGCGTTCAGGAAACCATTTTTATCAGTAGGTTTCCGATAGTTCTTAACAGCTACTTTTTTGTTATCATCGACAAAAAGCACCAGGTCAAGAAATTCAACTTGTTTGTTGTCCACTTTGGATACAAATTTAAGATTGAGGTTATTTTGGTTAATATGATTGATAAACTCTCTTCTAATGATTTATGTGCCTTTCCAGATGATTATTACATCATCTATATATCTGTAATAACAAACAAGATTATTGGTGTATGGATTATTAGACCAAATTTACTTTTCCTCGAAACTGTGCATATAAAGGTTGGCGTACGATGGGGCAAATGTGGTCCCCATCGCCGTTCCGTCTGTTTATAAAATTGTTTGTCAAAAATAAAATAATTATGTGATAAAATAAATCTGATACCTGCTAGAATAAATTCCAAATGGGATTGAGATAGAGGATCTTCACTGAGTATTTCCTCTATTGCTTGGATCCCTGATTCATGTGGAATACATGTGTATAAAGATGATACATCACATGTAATCCACATGAAATCATCTTCCCAGTCCATACCTTCAAAGATATTGATAGTGTGTATAGTGTCTCTGAAGTATGCCTTGGTGAACTGAACCACAGGTTGCAAATAATAATCTATGTAAATAGAGAGGTTATTAGTTTGGGAACCTTTACCTGAAATAATGGACCTACCGGGTGGTGAAATGAGAGTTTTATGCACTTTTGGTAAGTGATAAAAGGTTGGAATAGTAGGGTGGTTCTCAGTTAGAAAATGAAACTCATCATTATTAAGGATATTATTATTTTTGGCCTCCTTCAGAATTACATAAAGTTCTTTTTTGTACTTAAGGGTGGGGTCAAAGTTTAATTTTTTATATATATTATGGTCATTAAGAATATTAAGAGCCTCTTTTAGATAGTCATTTCTATTTTGTATAACTACCCCTCCCCCCTTGTCGGCTGCCCTAATGATGATGTTTTGATTATTTTGTAAAGTTTTAAGTGTTCTCCTTTCTTCAAAGGTGAGATTGTCATTGTATTTATTAATCCAACCTTTATCTCTTTTTTCCCAGAGTTTGGTTAGATCTCCACAAACAAGTTTGTTAAACGTGGTAATAAATTCTCCTTAAGCTGAATAGGGATAAAAGCTCGACTTTCGTTTGAAATTGCTATGTTTAATAGATTCTTCATAATCATGAATACGTAAGTTTAACAAGTCTTCCATCCTTTGTTGGTTGGATGTGAGTGTAGCTGAACTATCCGAATGATTATCTAGGTTATTGAGTACTCCCAATGCCTGATAATCCAAATGATTGAGCTTAGTGGGGGAGGAGGGACTCACCTTAGGTGCACTTTTTATAAAATATCTCTTCAGAGTTAGATTTCTTATATATTTTTGTATGTCTATATATGTCTGAAATGTATCCGGGGCTTTTAGGTGCAAAGTTTAATCCCTTGGCTAAAATATTTATTTCATTGTTACCTAATATGGTGTCTGAAAGGTTAAATATGTTAGCTTTGTTTTTTTGTATCTCATTCTTTTTATATTTGAGTTGCTATATTTTTCTCCCCCCTCTACATCCCCGCTTGCCCTTCTTTGTTTGCCCGGTGTGACTCTTAGATCCTACCTGGTTGGATCCTCTAATTCTATTGGTTTTCAAAATCTCCCTGTTGGGGAAATCACAAGATCTAAAAAATGTAGTTGATGATTAGGCTCATTTAAATATGGTCTTTCTAATTTTTTATTGGTCTTTTTCGGGTGCTGTGATGTTTTAGGTTTTGCCCCTTGTGTATACCAATTTGGATGCTGATAATAGCTGGTTCATGGTCTACTAACATATCAAATCTATTGCTAGTATGAACAGATGGAGGACTATTTGTGTAATTATTACTAGATCTATCATTTTTCATAAAGCAATTGGATTTGTTATTTCTCCGTGTGTGTTGCCCAGGTGGGTGGTAACCTCCATCCATACGTGGTAGTCTATTTTCCTTATGATGATTTGGACCTAGTTCTTTAGAATGTCCTGTGTTGTGTCCTTTATTATTATAGTTATTACTTCCTCTAGAGGATTTGTTAACTCCTCGTTTATATTGTGTTGTACCATAATTTGTTCCATAGAGTGTATGATGTTGGTAATCCCTATTATGACTGTCGTTATGTTGATCATTTGGTTGAAAATGCCTGTGGCACTACATATGTAGTATATCTCTTACGTTGTAGTTGCAAAATGATCTATGTAGGTAGAACCAAAAGGAACAACCGCACCAGACTAAACGAACATGTGAATAATATAAAAACGGGTTTAAAAACACACAGTGTCCCTGAACATTTTAGATTATTTCATAATTCAGACCCCAAAAGTTTGAAAATTATAGTCATAGATTGGATACCTCCCAACAAATATCCAAATAGATTATTAATTTTAAGACGCAGGGAGTCCTTCTGGATTTATCAACTGGACTCAATGCATCCCCTATGTTTAAATATGGAATTGGACCTACAAGATTTTATGTGATTCTAGTAGGAAATTTCAACACTTGTAGCATGATACTTTAGGCACCAATAGGTATGTCTCCATCTATATATACATACAAAAAAACATGCTGACAATCATAATAGGATGTGAATATCTTTATTATGATTTTATCCTCTTGTGTATTTTTTGTATGTAAAGCCTGCATACTTTCACTAACACTATTTTTATTGTTCACAAATGTTACTTATGTCGGATGCATATGCAATTTTTATTTGATACTGTTTTTATTGTATTCCAAATGCGGACTTTTATGTGCTACAAATGTAACGTGTCAGATGTATACGCACATTTGATTGGTTGTATTAACACCAACTTCCCATTGGCTCTTTAAAAAGCCGGTTAGAGCCGCTAACAAATTCACTCTTGAAAAAGTCTGAGCGTTCTCAGACGAAACACACTCGGCAGTTATTGTAAAGAATCAGAAGGAACATCCTGCACCCTGTTCTACACTTGGTTTCTACAATGGCTGAGGTAGATCTGACATGTAGGATTTATCCTTTTCGAATTGGAATAGATGCCGATCCTACATCACATTGGGTGTTAACTCTTTTATTGCTTGTTTTGTTTTATTATCCCGTAAGTAGCCATTTGTACTTTGCGCACTTACGCTACATTAAATTTTATTTCACTTGAGTCAGGCTGCGCCTGTTCTGTCCTCTTTACCAGTGTATTCAAAATTTGAAAGCATGGGAGTGATTCATCCTGTTCCTTCAGGTTTTTTCCATCCTCCCTTTTTATTGTTTCCATTCTCGACTTGAAAACTTTAAACAAGTTCCTGAGGGTTCCCTCCTTCAAGATTGAAACAATTCGCACAAATTCACCCTTGATACATCAGGGTCAATCATGTCCATAATAGATCTGTAGGAGGCATATTTTCTACTTGAGAATCCCCATTCTCAAGGACCATTTTCGCTCTTAAGATTTGCTTTCAACCCCAATCTCTATCAGTTTGGCGACCTACCATCTCATTTGGTCTAGCCACATTCACAGTTCACCCTTCTCAAGGGTTTTTCTAGCAGTGATCAGAGATCAGGGCATATCAGTTTTCCCATACTTGGATGATAATTTGCTTCAGGCTCCTTCCCTATCCCTAGCAATTTCTCACTCTCTAAGCATTCTATCCTTTCTATATGATCACAGCTGGAGGATAAATGTTTCAAATAGTTTTTTTATCTCGTTTCCAGTGTGGTCTTCTGGGAGTCTCTGTAGGTTCAGTGGATATGCGCTTTTCCTTAACAGTCTTAAGACTACACGATGAGCGCAAAAAGCTTACTTCTAGCAGAGTAAGTGTGAGAACGGGAGTGTTAAAGGGATAGTCTAGTCAAAATTAAACTTTCTTAATTCAGATTGAGCATGCAATTTTAACCAACTTTCAAATTTACTCCAATCATCAATTTGTCTTCGTTTTCTTGGTATCTTTATTTGAATGTAAGGAGCCAGCCCATTTTTGATACAGCAGCTGAGTAGCGCTTGCAGATTGGTGGCTACATTTAGACACCAATCAGAAAGCGCTACCCAGGTGCTGAGCCAAAAATGGTACGGCTCTTATGCTTCATTCCTGCTTTTTCAAAAAAAGATTACAAGGGAACAAAGAAAATTTGATAATAGGTGTAAATTAGAAAGTTTCTTAAAATTGTATGCTCTATCTGAATCATGAAAGTTTAATTTTGACTAGATTATTCCTTTAAATGTCGCTCGACTCTTAATCTGGCCCTTAGTTTGAATTTCAAATGAGTAGTAGATTTTTTTCTGACAATGTCAAAGTTAGATACATTTTCCTTCCTAATGCATCATGTGACAGCCATCAGCCAATCACAAAATGCATAAACATCTATCCTTTGAATCTTGTATATGCTCAGTTGGAGCTGGTGCCTCAGAAAGGGCATATACAAAGATGATACACATTTAGACAATGAAAGTGAATTGGAAAGTTGTTTACAATTGTATGCTCTATCTGAATCATGAAAGTTTAAATTTGAGATTTTCTCTACCTGAGAACCTTATTAATTTTAAGAGTTTTTCAAACTCATCTTTTGAACCTACTAATAGTTGAAACATTCCGCCTGTTTTGGAAGTTTAGGATAAGGTATTTCCTCTGTATTTTTGGTCAGTCAGGACATTGTAGTTTACTTTCTTTAGCTTATTTAATTTTTTAAAGAGCATTTATTTTGTTTTATTTGTTCTCATCCTACTTAGGGCTAGATTATAAATGGAGAACTATTTTAACGGTGCACGTTAAAAAAACAGCCATCACAAGTGGCTGGTTAATGCTACTGTGACCTTGGGGTAGAAATTAGCGATACGAAAATTAACCAGAGGTCCCCCAATTGCCCCCAAAATAAAGTGCTTATGGGGACTGTCTTATTGCTCAAATTTTTTTTTTATAATATATATATATATATATATATATATATATGTGTGTGTGTGTGTGTTAATATGTTTATTTACACATATAAACACATAAATATATATGCATGTATTCATATACATACATATTTACACTTTGCTGCACGACTTACCCTCTTTGCTTTGCTAGGTTCTGTGCCGTTTTTGACGTCATCAGAACGAAGTTCTTATTGGAGACTATGGAAGCGTGCTGTTATGAGTGCAAAGCTTCCATGCAATGAGAACTCATATATATCCACTGACAAAATCACAGTTGCCCCGTCCTCAGACACCATGAAAACGTTTATACAGTATAAGGTTGTCTTGGGAGAAAACTTTTTCTTCTGCTTTGAAAATGTTCCCCAACTCTGAGGATTGTTTTTTCCAGCAGGACAATGCTCCATGCCACACAGCCAAGTTAATCAAGGTTTGAATGGAGGACCATCAGATCAAGACCCTGTTATTGCCAGCCTAATCTCCAGACCTGAACCCCATTGAAAACCTCTGGAATTTGATCGAGAGTATAATGGATGGTCACAAGCCATCAAACAAAGCTGAGCTGCTTGAAATATTGGACCAGGAGTGGCATAAAGTCACCCAACCGCAATGTGTAAGACTGGTGAAGAGCATGCCAAGACCCATGAAAACCTGTGATTGATAATTGGGTTTATTCCACCAAATATTGATTTCTGAACTCTTGCTAAGATAAAACATTATTATTGTTTTGTTTAAAAATGATTATGAACTTGTTTTCTTTGCATTATTTGAGATCGGAAAATACTGTATCTTTTTTTGTTATTTTGGCCAGTTGTCATTTTCTGCAAATTAATGCTCTAAATTACAATATTTTTATTTGGGAGAAATGTTGTCAGTAGTTAATAGAGGAGTATAACAAAAATGTTAATTTTACTCAAACACATACCTATAAATACTAAAACCAGAGAAACTGATAATTTTGTAGTGGTCTCTTATTTTGAAAATTAATGTTTAGAGTGAACCCAGCTACTGTGATATTTTGCCTTGCAGATCATTATTGGCGTTCCCATATAAGCCTAGATAAAAATTACAGAGTGTTCTTTAACTTGTTATAGAAACGCAGGACATACTGTAACTAAGCTTCAGAAGTTAAATTCTTTCTGGCTGTGCTACGAAGTTCACATGGGTATAGAATGTAATCTTTATTATTTTACACTTATTTTGGTGGTGTTGGGGGAGGGGGCATACAAATCTTATCCCACATTTAAAAGTTTTCCTTGTAAGCGAATTATAGGCATTTATTTAACAAATCTATTTGTTTTGCTTGTTAAATCATTTTATTTTGTATTGTATAACTAAATAATAAATGTTTGTATGGCACTATATGTATTGCTGATATAAAGTAAGGAATTCATGTAAGGGTATTTGATGCAAAATAATGGAGTAAGCCTTTTTTGGTATTGTGTTGCTCTTGCTCTAAATTGCAAAATGCAACAGCATTATTATCATCATTAGCAAAAAGTGTCCTTGTACCAATTTGTTAACAATATAATAGGCTTTTGGCAGGAAATTAAAAGTATATGAAACCAAACATGTTCTTTTATAATTCAGACAGAACAGAGTTTCCAATTTACTTCTTTTATCAAATTTGCTTCCTTGCATCTGGAGCACTACATGCCAGGAAATAGTGCTGCCATCTAGTGTCGTCTAGATGTTTGTTGAAGTGTTTAGGATTTTGTCCCAAATGGAGAAGTCTATGTACTGTGGGTATGTCAGGGTCGCTTTCGGTCTGTGTGTCACTTGCAGCCAAGCGGTCGTCCCAACGTTATTGGTTTCAAGGATATCACGGTCTAATTGGACCCTGTCTTTGTATGGGTTGTTTTGACACCAGTCTAATAGTCTGTGAAGTGTGATTGCCTGTTTCTAAACCAGCATGTTTGGCACTCCTAATCCTCTTCTGTCATTTAGTAAGTATAGTGTTTGTCTGGCTACTCTGGGCCTGACCTCCCCCCTGATATATTGTTCTAAAATAGACTGGATTTTTTGTAGGTAGTTTATTGGTAATGGTATACAGTGAGGAAAAAAAAATATTTTATCCCCTGCTGATTTTGTACGTTTGCCCACTGACAAAGAAATGATCAGTCTATAATATGAATGGAAGGTTTATTTGAACAGTTAGAGACAGAATAACAACAAAACATCCAGAAAAACACATTTCAAAAAAGTTATAAATTGATTTGCATTTTAATGAGTGAAATAAGTATTTGACCAATTTGCAAAACATGACTAAGTACTTATTGGCAATCACAGAGGTCAGACGTTTCTTGTAGTTGGCCATAGGGTTTGCACACATCTCAGGAGGGATTTTGTCCCACTCCTCTTTGCAGTTATTAAGGTTTCGAGGCTGAAGTTTGGCAACTTGAACCTTCAGCTCCCTCCACAGGTTTTCTATGGGATTAAGGTCTGGGTAGAACATGAAGAAATGTGAGAATCACTCGAGCAGCAGCAAGTAAAACAATTTATTGGACAGTTCCGAAGTACAGGTACATATAGCAACGTATGGCGTAAATACCCCCGGGTAAATTATGCAGAGCAAAGTGGAAAAAAAAGGGGAAGTGCTGGAGCACTAGAACGAACGGCTTACGCGTTTTGGCCTAAGCCTTACTCATAGCCATACTTAAAACAGTGCACCAAACAATTGTGCTTTAAAACCTTGCCCCTGCACCGATTGGCCGCCAGGTAAACACCTCTCTGTTGGCTGGGCAATCCAAAGTGTGTAAACACCCACACCCCCATCACACACACACATACCCCCCGTCAAACACAACACCACGCGTGCACACAAAAGAGCGCACCCGCCCATTGGGTAAGTGTCGGTGGGGTGTCTGTCCTCTCCAATCAGCATGTGTCTAGTGGTGCCGCCAGCAAATAACTTGACAACAGAGCAGCGGAAAACCAGCCTGCACAGTGGTTGTGACGATAAACACACCCCCAGTAGACACACGTGATGAGAGCTCAGAGTCCCATTCATAAACACCACACTGATACACGCTAAGTGAGAGCCAGTGCTGCGCAGGCAATTATGCCAATATGTACAACAACAGTGTATCCCTTTGGTTATGAAGTGGCCCTGGGCAGAGACCCCAATGCACAATGGTCAGAGATTGCGTTATGCTAACAAATAGATAAATAAATACATAATTCCCACTAACAGTCATATGCTAGTACATACAAAAAAGGCACGGATGATAACAAATTAGAAAAAAGAAAAAATATATATGAAGATTACGGAGAACTACGAATAAACTATATCCATGGAAGGGACCAATTACATTAGGTGCTGACCTCACTAAGTAGATCAGTGTGATATCTATAGCATTAAACCTAAATGGTCAAAAATTAATAGAGACACAGGTAAACACAGGGAAATATACCATGAGATAGGGAAAATAGGGCACTGAAACAGTTTGCAGCCGTACAGGCAGACTCCTGCCGAAAAGCAAATACGGCCCAGCATAAGCATAGAAGACTGCAGAACTGACAACTGTTGGAAATGACCCCACACTCACAAACTGGGCAGGGCTGATATGGAAAAGTGACATTAAACTTAATCATTCAAATAAAGCCCTAACCTGCTGGCTAGGTCACTCCAGGACCTTAATGTACTTCTTCTTGAGCCACTCCTTTGTTGCCTTGGCCGTGTGTTTTGGGTCATTGTCATGCTGTAATACCCATCCATAACCCATGTTCAATGCCTTTGCTGAGGGAAAGAGGTTCTCACCAAAGATTTGACAGTACATGGCCCTGTCCATCGTCCCTTTGATACGGTGAAGTTGTCCTGTCACCTTAGCAGAAAAACACCCCCAAAGCATAATGTTTCCACCTCCATGTTTGACAGTGGATATGGTGTTCTTGGGGTCATAGGCAGCATTCCTCCTCCTCCAAACACGGCGAGTTGAGTTGATACCAAAGAGCTTGATTTTGGTCTCATCTGACCACAACACTTTCACCCCAGTTCTCCTCTGAATCATTCAAATGTTCATTTGCAAACTTCAGACAGGCCTGTACATGTGCTTTCTTAAGCAGGGGAACCTTGCAGGAGCTGCAGGATTTCAGTCCTTCACAGCGTAGTGTGTTACCAATTGTTTTCTTGGTGACTATGGTCCCAGCTGCCTTGAGATTATTGACAAAATCCTCCCGTGTAGTTCTGGGCTGATTTCTCACTGTTCTCATGATCATTGAAACTCCACAAGGTAAGATCTTGCATGGAGCCTCAGACCGAGGGAGATTGACAGTTATTTTGTGTTTCTTCCATTTGCAAATAATCAAACCAACTGTTGTCACCTTCTCACCAAGCTGCATGGTGAAGGTCTTGTAGCCCATTCCAGCCTTGTGTAGGTCTACAATATTTCCCCTGACATCCTTGGACAGCTTTTTGGTCTTGGCCATAGTGGAAAGTTTGGAATCTGATTACTTCTGTTCACAGGTGTCTTTTATACAGGTAACAAGCTGAGATTAGGAGCATTCCCTTTAAGAGAGTGCTCCTAATCTCAGCTCATTACCTGTATAAAAGCACCTGGGAGACAGAAATCTTGCTGATTGATAGGGGAACAAATACTTATTGCACTCATTAAAATGCAAATCAATTTATAACTTTTTTGAAATGTGTTTTTCTGGATTTTTTTGCTGTTATTCTGTCTCTCACTGTTCAAATAAAGCTACCATTAAAATTATAGACTGATCATTTATTTGTGAGTGGGCAAACGTACAAAATCACCAGGGGATCAAATAATGTTTTTCCTCACTGTAGGTGTGGTTTGGAGTAGATACAACAATCTAGGTAATATATTCATTTTCACAACGTTAATCCGTCCTAGCCAGGAAATTTACTTATTTCTCCAGCTCAAGAGATCTGCAACCAGTTCGCTCTCCAGACGTTTGTAATTAGCCTAGAAAGTAGCATTTGGATCTGGTGAGAGGTAAACCCCCAGATATTTCATTTTAACTTGTTTGAAAATAACACCGTTTTCTTTCCTAAGATATGGTGAGTCCACAATGTCATCAATTACTAGTGGGAATATCACTCCTAGCCAGCAGGAGGAGGCAAAGAGCTCCACAGCAAAGCTGTTAAGTGTCACTCCCCTACCCATAAACCCCAGTCATTCTCTTTGCCTCTGTCAATGGAGGAGATAAAGTTCTGCTGTCTGAAGAAAATTGGATTTCTTTTGCTACAAGCAAGTTTTCTGGGTCTAGCCGTAGGCCACGTTAATCCCTTCAGTAGGGTAGTGGTGGATTTAAAGCAGTTAGGAACTTGTAAGGTGGGCCTTGCTGCATTTTCCTAACATTTTGCTGCCCTACTATATAAAGCCAGAGTAGATTTACTCTGTTCTTTCTTTTTTTCTACAGGTTTCTGTGAGGAGCAGCGTTCCTTTCATACCTTGTAAACTGTCCTCCTGCCGGACGGCTCGATTACAGGTAAATGCCTTTTCTCCAACATAGGTGTGTCCGGTCCACGGCGTCATCCTTACTTGTGGGGATATTATCTTCCCCAACAGGAAATGGCAAAGAGCCCAGCAAAGCTGGTCACATGATCCCTCCTAGGCTCCGCCTACCCCAGTCATTCTCTTTGCCGTTGTACAGGCAACATCTCCACGGAGATGGCTTAGAGTTTTTTAGTGTTTAACTGTAGTTTTTATTATTCAATCAAGAGTTTGTTATTTTAAAATAGTGCTGGTATGTACTATTTACTCAGAAACAGAAAGGAGATGAAGATTTCTGTTTGTATGAGGAAAATGATTTTAGCAACCGTCACTAAAATCCATGGCTGTTCCACACAGGACTGTTGAGAGCAATTAACTTCAGTTGGGGGAACAGTGAGCAGTCTCTTGCTGCTTGAGGTATGACACATTCTAACAAGACGATGTAATGCTGGAAGCTGTCATTTTCCCTATGGGATCCGGTAAGCCATGTTTATTAAGATCGTAAATAAGGGCTTCACAAGGGCTTATTAAGACTGTAGACTTTTTCTGGGCTAAATCGATTCATTATTAACACATATTTAGCCTTGAGGAATCATTTTATCTGGGTATTTTGATATAATAATATCGGCAGGCACTGTTTTAGACACCTTATTCTTTAGGGGCTTTCCCAAATCATAGGCAGAGCCTCATTTTCGCGCCGGTGTTGCGCACTTGTTTTTGAGAGGCATGACATGCAGTCGCATGTGAGAGGAGCTCTGATACTTAGAAAAGACTTTCTGAAGGCGTCATTTGGTATCGTATTCCCCTTTGGGCTTGGTTGGGTCTCAGCAAAGCAGATACCAGGGACTGTAAAGGGGTTAAAGTTAAAAACGGCTCCGGTTCCGTTATTTTAAGGGTTAAAGCTTCCAAATTTGGTGTGCAATACTTTTAAGGCTTTAAGACACTGTGGTGAAAATTTGGTGAATTTTGAACAATTCCTTCATGTTTTTTCGCAATTGTTAGATACTGAAGAGCATGACGACGCTGATAATAATGGTTCTGAAGGGCCCCTAACCCAGTCTGATGGGGCCAGGGAGGTTTTGTCTGAGGGAGAAATTACTGATTCAGGGAACATTTCTCAACAAGCTGAACCTGATGTGATTACGTTTAAATTTAAGTTGGAACATCTCCGCATTCTGCTCAAGGAGGTATTATCCACTCTGGATGATTGTGACAAGTTGGTCATCCCAGAGAAACTATGTAAAATGGACAAGTTCCTAGAGGTCCCGGGGCTCCCAGAAGCTTTTCCTATACCCAAGCGGGTGGCGGACATAGTTAATAAAGAATGGGAAAGGCCCGGTATTCCTTTCGTCCCTCCCCCCATATTTAAAAAATTGTTTCCTATGGTCGACCCCAGAAAGGACTTATGGCAGACAGTCCCCAAGGTCGAGGGAGCGGTTTCCACTTTAAACAAACGCACCACTATACCCATAGAGGATAGTTGTGCTTTCAAAGATCCTATGGATAAAAAATTAGAAGGTTTACTTAAAAAGATGTTTGTTCAGCAGGGTTACCTTCTACAACCAATTTCATGCATTGTCCCTGTAGCTACAGCCGCATGTTTCTGGTTCGATGAGCTGATAAAGGCGGTCGATAGTGATTCTCCTCCTTATGAGGAGATTATGGACAGAATCAATGCTCTCAAATTGGCTAATTCTTTCACCCTAGACGCCACTTTGCAATGGGCTAGGTTAGCGGCTAAGAATTCAGGGTTTGCTATTGTGGCGCGCAGAGCGCTTTGGTTGAAATCTTGGTCAGCTGATGCGTCTTCCAAGAACAAGCTACTTAACATTCCTTTCAAGGGGAAAACGCTGTTTGGCCCTGACTTGAAAGAGATTATCTCTGATATCACTGGGGGTAAGGGCCACGCCCTTCCTCAGGATCGGCCTTTCAAGGCAAAAAATAAACCTAATTTTCGTCCCTTTCGTAGAAACGGACCAGCCCAAAGTGCTACGTCCTCTAAGCAAGAGGGTAACACTTCTCAAGCCAAGCCAGCTTGGAGACCAATGCAAGGCTGGAACAAGGGAAAGCAGGCCAAGAAACCTGCCACTGCTACCAAGACAGCATGAAATGTTGGCCCCCGATCCGGGACCGGATCTGGTGGGGGGCAGACTCTCTCTCTTCGCTCAGGCTTGGGCAAGAGATGTTCTGGATCCTTGGGCGCTAGAAATAGTCTCCCAAGGTTATCTTCTGGAATTCAAGGGGCTTCCCCCAAGGGGGAGGTTCCACAGGTCTCAGTTGTCTTCAGACCACATAAAAAGACAGGCATTCTTACATTGTGTAGAAGACCTGTTAAAAATGGGAGTGATTCATCCTGTTCCATTAAGAGAACAAGGGATGGGGTTCTACTCCAATCTGTTCATAGTTCCCAAAAAAGAGGGAACGTTCAGACCAATCTTAGATCTCAAGATCTTAAACAAGTTTCTCAAGGTTCCATCGTTCAAGATGGAAACCATTCGAACTATTCTTCCTTCCATCCAGGAAGGTCAATTCATGACCACGGTGGATTTAAAGGATGCGTATCTACATATTCCTATCCACAAGGAACATCATCGGTTCCTAAGGTTCGCATTCCTGGACAAGCATTTCCAGTTCGTGGCGCTTCCTTTCGGATTAGCCACTGCTCCAAGGATTTTCACAAAGGTACTAGGGTCCCTTCTAGCTGTGCTAAGACCAAGGGGCATTGCTGTAGTACCTTACTTGGACGACATTCTGATTCAAGCGTCGTCCCTTCCTCAAGCAAAGGCTCACACGGACATTGTCCTGGCCTTTCTCAGATCTCACGGATGGAAAGTGAACGTGGAAAAGAGTTCTCTATCTCCGTCAACAAGGGTTCCCTTCTTGGGAACAATAATAGACTCCTTAGAAATGAGGATTTTTCTGACAGAGGCCAGAAAAACAAAACTTCTAGACTCTTGTCGGATACTTCATTCCGTTCCTCTTCCTTCCATAGCGCAGTGCATGGAAGTGATCGGTTTGATGGTAGCGGCAATGGACATAGTTCCTTTTGCGCGCATTCATCTAAGACCATTACAACTGTGCATGCTCAGTCAGTGGAATGGGGACTATACAGACTTGTCTCCGGAGATACAAGTAAATCAGAGGACCAGAGACTCACTCCGTTGGTGGCTGTCCCTGGACAACCTGTCACAAGGGATGACATTCCGCAGACCAGAGTGGGTCATTGTCACGACCGACGCCAGTCTGATGGGCTGGGGCGCGGTCTGGGGATCCCTGAAAGCTCAGGGTCTTTGGTCTCGGGAAGAATCTCTTCTACCGATAAATATTCTGGAACTGAGAGCGATATTCAATGCTCTCAAGGCTTGGCCTCAGCTAGCGAGGGCCAAGTTCATACGGTTTCAATCAGACAACATGACAACTGTTGCGTACATCAACCATCAGGGGGGAACGAGGAGTTCCTTAGCGATGGAAGAAGTGACCAAAATCATTCTATGGGCGGAGTCTCACTCCTGCCACCTGTCTGCTATCCACATCCCAGGAGTGGAAAATTGGGAAGCGGATTTTCTGAGTCGTCAGACTTTGCATCCGGGGGAGTGGGAACTCCATCCGGAAATCTTTGCCCAAGTCACTCAGCTGTGGGGCATTCCAGACATGGATCTGATGGCCTCTCGTCAGAACTTCAAAGTTCCTTGCTACGGGTCCAGATCCAGGGATCCCAAGGCGGCTCTAGTGGATGCACTAGTAGCACCTTGGACCTTCAAACTAGCTTATGTGTTCCCGCCGTTTCCTCTCATCCCCAGGCTGGTAGCCAGGATCAACCAGGAGAGGGCGTCGGTGATCTTGATAGCTCCTGCGTGGCCACGCAGGACTTGGTATGCAGATCTGGTGAATATGTCATCGGCTCCACCTTGGAAGCTACCTTTGAGACGAGACCTTCTTGTTCAGGGTCCGTTCGAACATCCGAATCTGGTTTCACTCCAGCTGACTGCTTGGAGATTGAACGCTTGATCTTATCGAAGCGAGGGTTCTCAGATTCTGTTATCGATACTCTTATTCAGGCCAGAAAGCCTGTAACTAGAAAGATTTACCACAAAATTTGGAAAAAATATATCTGTTGGTGTGAATCTAAAGGATTCCCTTGGGACAAGGTTAAGATTCCTAAGATTCTAGCCTTCCTTCAAGAAGGATTGGAAAAAGGATTATCTGCAAGTTCCCTGAAGGGACAGATTTCTGCCTTGTCTGTGTTACTTCACAAAAAGCTGGCAGCTGTGCCAGATGTTCAAGCCTTTGTTCAGGCTCTGGTTAGAATTAAGCCTGTTTACAAACCTTTGACTCCTCCTTGGAGTCTCAACTTAGTTCTTTCAGTTCTTCAGGGGGTTCCGTTTGAACCCTTACATTCCGTTGATATTAAGTTATTATCTTGGAAAGTTTTGTTTTTAGTTGCAATTTCTTCTGCTAGAAGAGTTTCGGAATTATCTGCTCTGCAGTGTTCTCCTCCTTATCTGGTGTTCCATGCAGATAAGGTGGTTTTACGTACTAAACCTGGTTTTCTTCCAAAAGTTGTTTCTAACAAAAACATTAACCAGGAGATTATCGTACCTTCTCTGTGTCCGAAACCAGTTTCAAAGAAGGAACGTTTGTTGCACAATTTGGATGTTGTTCGCGCTCTAAAATTCTATTTAGATGCTACAAAGGATTTTAGACAAACATCTTCCTTGTTTGTTGTTTATTCAGGTAAAAGGAGAGGTCAAAAAGCAACTTCTACCTCTCTCTCTTTTTGGATTAAAAGCATCATCAGATTGGCTTACGAGACTGCCGGACGGCAGCCTCCCGAAAGAATCACAGCTCATTCCACTAGGGCTGTGGCTTCCACATGGGCCTTCAAGAACGAGGCTTCTGTTGATCAGATATGTAGGGCAGCGACTTGGTCTTCACTGCACACTTTTACCAAATTTTACAAGTTTGATACTTTTGCTTCTTCTGAGGCTATTTTTGGGAGAAAGGTTTTGCAAGCCGTGGTGCCTTCCATTTAGGTGACCTGATTTGCTCCCTCCCTTCATCCGTGTCCTAAAGCTTTGGTATTGGTTCCCACAAGTAAGGATGACGCCGTGGACCGGACACACCTATGTTGGAGAAAACAGAATTTATGTTTACCTGATAAATTACTTTCTCCAACGGTGTGTCCGGTCCACGGCCCGCCCTGGTTTTTTAATCAGGTCTGATAATTTATTTTCTTTAACTACAGTCACCACGGTATCATATGGTTTCTCCTATGCAAATATTCCTCCTTAACGTCGGTCGAATGACTGGGGTAGGCGGAGCCTAGGAGGGATCATGTGACCAGCTTTGCTGGGCTCTTTGCCATTTCCTGTTGGGGAAGAGAATATCCCCACAAGTAAGGATGACGCCGTGGACCGGACACACCGTTGGAGAAAGTAATTTATCAGGTAAACATAAATTCTGTTTTTGCCTTCTAGGTAGGAGACTAGCACTTTAAGTCTGCAGCATTTATGGGGACAATTTAGATCCTTAGTAGGATTGTGGCTTGGCAGAGCACAGGCACAACTTATGCATGTGAGGAGACTAAGGGTTAATCCTTCTTATTGTCATGAAGGAGTTAACCTTGCTTAAACTGGCTCTATTATTTTATCTTTGGAGGCATAAGAATTCCCTGATAATATTTATTATATCTAGGGTCTGGGCTGTGTGTTATGGCACTGTACTGTGCAAAATTTAGACCCATACATATTTTAGCCTGTCAGCTAGTCGCTTTAGTAATGGAGCAGCCGCTTTGTCTGAGTGAATCGGCTATTTTGCATGCTTTACAAATTGTGCAGTTCATTTTCCCTCTGATCACATGACCTCTTTCTTTTCCGCTCCCAGAGATCGGAGCAGTGTTGGCTATTCTCTACAGAGGTCTAGAGCAGTATCCCGTGTCTGGCAGCAGTCCGGAAAGGGCAGGTAGGCACCTCAACTCCACTGAGGTTTAGAGGCTGTCATTGGGAGGTTTAGTTTTAACACAATGACCACTCTGCTTTTTTTCCATAGTTACCACTTTAAGCAGAGAGTAATTTAAAAGGAAAGTACCTTTTTCTTAAAATGACAGTACAGCTGTATGCTTGCCTTAGACTGTGTTTTGGAAACATGTCTGACTTAGAGCAGGAGTCTGCTCTTATGAATTCATGCCTATTATGTTTGGAAGCCCAAGTTGTTTCTGCTATGCAGTTGTGTTCCTCATGTGTTAAGAGGACTTTAAAGTGTAAAGATAAATTATTTTTTGTTGAGCCTAATGTCTCTCAGGATGATGCTGTTCAGGCAATGCCACAGCTTTCTCCTATTCCGTCCCAAGCCTTAATGGCATCACATGCAGTGCCCTGCAGTTCCTCTCACCCTCCTGGAGGCGTATATTTGCCTGCAGGATTTGCTGCCAAGGTATCTTCAGTGGTATCTGCGGCATTATCCGCTATTCCTTTGCTACAGGGAAATTTGCAAGAGTTAAACTAGAGATTCAGATAGCAGGGTTGCTGTTCTTCCCACTGCTTCTCTGGTTGTCCTCTCTCATAGAGAGGAGGAGGACACATTGGTAGCTTCTGAGGGTGAAATCTCAGACTCAGGCAGTATAATTCCTTCATCTGATGCTGAAGTGGTATCCTTCAGGTTTAAGCTTAAACGCACAAAATGTAGTAAACTTAAAGTGAAGGTAAAGTTTTGACTTTCTGCAAGGATTATTTAATCTATCACCTTGTAAAATAAACTGTCGCTAACTTATTTTTTTTTTAACCTTACATATTTCGTTAGTAAATGTATTTGGTTCTCCCCTACCGTTCCGTTAAAGCTCCGCCCGCGATCCATTTCCTGTCTGTTTGTATAGAGCGTGCCTACAATGCTCGTGCCCGGACAAGTTAACCAGTGCGCATGCGGCAATCCTCGACGACGGTGCACAATGCGCATGCGTTAATGCTTGTTATAAACACGCTTGCTACGTATTGATGGTTTTGTTAGTAAACTTGCGCTATACGGGGCCGCGCCAGGGAGAGGAAGGAATCTTACGCATGCGCAGAGCTTAGAAGATAGCGGTGACGTCAAATGACGGCCGCCTAACGGCCAGCAAGTCAATTGGCTGTTCTGAAAACGTGACCAGCAGGATTAAAAAAAAAAAATATCACGGGTTGAATCGTAAGCTTGTTAGATTGCGACTAAAACCTGATAAAACTACGAATAAAGGTAAAAATTTTAATTTTCATGAATGAAAGTGCCATTGATTTGTGCTGTATTGCTGATATTTGCATAGTAATACAGCAAACTTTACTTTCACTTTAACAACTACTACGATGTTCCTTCCACTGTTGAAGTGTTTTCTGTTCCAGACTGTGAAACAGAGATTATTGCACAGGAATGAGAGAGACCAGGGATTCCCTTTTCCCCGTCTCCTGTTTTTAAAAAGATGTTTCCTATCGCTGACTCCATTAAGGATTCATGGCACACGGTTCCTAAGGTAGAAGGGGTAATTTCTACTCTGGCTAAGAGAACTACTATTCCCATAGAGGATAGCTGCTCTTTCAAAGATCCAATTCACAAAAAGCTGGAGGCTTATTTGAAGAAGATGTACTTGTGGCGACCAAGGATAACCAACCCTGCGCCAGTCACTTGTTTGGCACAGAAAGGGTTATCAGACCCCTTCTACTGTCACTAATATGTCACAATCTAGCCACATCAGGCAAGCTTGTGATTTAGTTCAGTGGGTGCAATGGTTAACAACACTCTCCAGTCTGTACTAGACGTAAAAGAAATGCCCAAAACTCCCCTTTAATGCCACCCACACTAAACTAACTATAATATCTATGCTGCCACCACTTATGATTTATTAAAGGGAAAATCCTAAGGAAAAACCCAGACTTACACATTAATTCTCAGAATACAATTTAGCAGAAAATAACCTACAATATACAGTTCTAATACTCCAGTCTCTTTCAGTAACATGGTTCAATTATTAGACAAAGACCAAAGCTTAATAAAGGAATTATTTATTATGCCAAAATATTATGCACAATGCATTATTAATAAAACTTTGTTACAAATAAAATTACACACAAGCAAACAGGTTAAAATAAAAAGAAGAAAATAGACACTATATACTGTACTAGTCTTTGGAATCTGTTGCCAGATAGATGGCATGAAGCAATGGATTCTTACTCTGTGATGTCACAGCCTCCCTTTTATTTTATTGTTAAAACACAAGATTCTTATACATATTTTCCAGAGATCAAGTTGCCTGACCACACCCTCCTGGCAGGGCTAAGAAACCCCCCTATCTTTTATGACCTTCAATAAACTGTAAGTCTTTGCCTGAAATTATAGAACCCATTATAATTTCTGCTAGATACATCCATTTTCATATAGACAAAATGCAATCTCTTATTTACATTGTGACAATCAATTTGATACCAAATATGACATGGTTGTCATATTTACCTTCATCTAATGTCATAACATGTTTTAAACACATATCTACATTGTACCAATGTCCTTTTATTGACCTCATCAGGATCTGTGTCTCTAAAAATCTACACTTTTACGGCCTGAATGCACCAATGCCTATATGATACCATTTATTCAAGTGGAACTCTGAAACAGTTTATAATGGGGTCTGGTTTTATCACAAAAAACAAACATAAACACAGGACACAGTTCTCTTTGAAAAAAACTAATCTTTTTTTTAGCTCACAGGCTAAAGAGAATTATCCCCTTAGCAGCTAAATCATGAGGTATTCGTGACAGTACTGTATATTCATCAAGGTCTTCAATGGCAACCTGCAGTATGTATTGCCACTGTATCAAGTGCAACATCGTTTTGGTACGACGCCTTGCCCTTTGGAGGCGATTCAAGACAGGATTAAGGCTCTCAAGCTAGCCAATTCCTTTATTTCTGATGCTACCATGCAGGTAAATAAACTGGGAGCCAAGATATCTGGCTTCACTGTGTTAGCCCCCAGAGACTTCCAAGTCCAAGCTTCTGAATCTTCCTTACAAGGGTAAGACCTTTTTCAGACCTGGTCTGGCAGAAATAATTTCTGACATCACGGGTGGAAAAGGGTCTTTTCTGCCACAAGACAAGAAGAATATACCTAGAGGACGTCAGAGTAATTTTTGTTCCTTTCGTAACTTCAAAGGAAAGTCTTCCTCTTCTTCTTCCAAACAGGAGCAGTCCAAATCTTCTTGGAAGCCAAATCAGTCATGGAACAAGGGGAAGCAATCTATGAAACCCGCAGCTGAGTCTAAGTAAGCATGAAGGGTTTGCCGGATGGCATCAAGTGGGGGGCAGACTTTCTTTGTTCTATCAAGCCTGGATACGAGATGTCCCAGATCCCTGGGCTGTGGACATAGTATCGCAGGTTTACAAAATGAAATTCAAGACTCTTCCTCCCAGGGGCAGGTTCCTCCTCTCAAGATTATCTGCACACCAGATAAAAAGAAAGGCATTCTTGAATTGCGTCCGAGACCTTTCTTCCCTGGGAGTGATAGTTCCAGTTCCTTAAAGGAAACAGTGCCTAGGATTCTATTCAAATTTGTTTTAGTTCCCAAAGAAGAGGACCTAAAGTATCTCAACAAGTTTCTCAGGGTACCATCCTTCAAAATGGAAACAATTCATTCCATTCTTCCAAGAGGGTCAGTTCATGACAACGAAAGCAATCAATCCCACGTGCACGTCCCCCTCACGTGCGCTCATTGGACCTCAAACCAGAAATGATCCAGCGATGGGCTGCTCACCACCTCCCTGCTATGGCTCCCACCCACCAACGATCGGCACCATCGCTGGCCGATGCAGAGAGCCACAGAGTGGCTCTCTTTGCATCAGTGGCTAAAAAAAGGGTATTGCAGGGTGCCTCAATATCGAGGCATCACTGCAATACCCTGAAAGTGTCTGGAAGCAATCGCGATCGTTTCCAGCGCTTGAAACCACTGAGGATGTGCAGGGTACGTCCTTGATCATTAACTACCAGTTTTTGTCGTATGTACCCTGCACGTCCTTGGTCGTTAAGGGGTTATATTAATTTTTGTTTTAAATATTTATTTATTAATCAACACAAAAATGAAACACCAGAAAAGAAATTATAAGTCTCAATCATCATATCATTAAAGAAAAAAATAGATTATGTGTGTACACATTGGGTTTGACAGAATTAGAAAGGTAAGCACAGTACTCCTTCTTCAAGCAAAGTATACCATAAATTAATTAATTCTTTATATAAGGAAAGACCTGATTTTACATCAAATATTTACTATCTAGATTAGAAATAAAAAAGGTAGTTTCAGATCACTATACATTACAGGGAGTGCAGAATTATTAGGCAAATGAGTATTTTGACCACATCATCTTCTTTATGCATGTTGTCTTACTCCAAGCTGTATAGGCTCGAAAGCCTACTACCAATTAAGCATATTAGGTGATGTGCATCTCTGTAATGAGAAGGGGTGTGGTCTAATGACATCAACACCCTATATCAGGTGTGCATAATTATTAGGCAACTTCCTTTCCTTTGGCAAAATGGGTCAAAAGAAGGACTTGACAGGCTCAGAAAAGTCAAAAATAGTGAGATATCTTGCAGAGGAATGCAGCACTCTTAAAATTGCAAAGCTTCTGAAGCGTGATCATCGAACAATCAAGCGTTTCATTCAAAATAGTCAACAGGGTCGCAAGAAGCGTGTGGAAAAAAAAGGCGCAAAATAACTGCCCATGAACTGAGAAAAGTCAAGCGTGCAGCTGCCAAGATGCCACTTGCCACCAGTTTGGCCATATTTCAGAGCTGCAATATCACTGGAGTGCCCAAAAGCACAAGGTATGCAATACTCAGAGACATGGCCAAGGTAAGAAAGGCTGAAAGACGACCACCACTGAACAAGACACACAAGCTGAAACGTCAAGACTGGGCCAAGAAATATCTCAAGACTGATTTTTCTAAGGTTTTATGGACTGATGAAATGAGAGTAAGTCTTGATGGGCCAGATGGATGGGCCTGTGGCTGGATTGGTAAAGGGCAGAGAGCTCCAGTCCGACTCAGACACCAGCAAGGTGGAGGTGGAGTACTGGTTTGGGCTGGTATTATCAAAGATGAGCTTGTGGTGCCTTTTCAGGTTGAGGATGGAGTCAAGCTCAACTCCCAGTCCTACTGCCAGTTTCTGGAAGACACCTTCTTCAAGCAGTGGTACAGGAAGAAGTCTGCATCCTTCAAGAAAAACATGATTTTCATGCAGGACAATGCTCCATCACACGCGTCCAAGTACTCCACAGCGTGGCTGGCAAGAAAGGGTATAAAAGAAGAAAATCTAATGACATGGCCTCCTTGTTCACCTGATCTGAACCCCATTGAGAACCTGTGGTCCATCATCAAATGTGAGATTTACAAGGAGGGAAAACAGTACACCTCTCTGAACAGTGTCTGGGAGGCTGTGGTTGCTGCTGCACGCAATGTTGATGGTGAACAGATCAAAAAACTGACAGAATCCATGGATGGCAGGCTTTTGAGTGTCCTTGCAAAGAAAGGTGGCTATATTGGTCACTGATTTGTTTTTGTTTTGTTTTTGAATGTCAGAAATGTATATTTGTGAATGTTGAGATGTTATATTGGTTTCACTGGTAAAAATAAATAATTGAAATGGGTATATATTTGTTTTTTGTTAAGTTGCCTAATAATTATGCACAGTAATAGTCACCTGCACACACAGATATCCCCCTAAAATAGCTAAAACTAAAAACAAACTAAAAACTACTTCCAAAAATATTCAGCTTTTATATTAATGAGTTTTTTGGGTTCATTGAGAACATGGTTGTTGTTCAATAATAAAATTAATCCTCAAAAATACAACTTGCCTAATAATTCTGCACTCCCTGTAGATCCAAAACCTTAATAATTTCAATGAGAAATAAGATCAAAAAAGAAATTGCATATACACGCTTGGATTTGACAGGATTATATGATATAATCCTTACCAATGTTGCAACAAGTGCAGAAATGGAACTTGCGATTGTTACTTATGTAACGACTCGTTAGGTAGTGATATTTAACCGGCTTTATTGCCTCTGGTGATTGGTAGCACTACAAACCAGAACCTCCTACGATCAGTCTGGTGTTGGGCAGCCTTAGTACTGCAAATGTACTGTTTCAATCTTGCACTGCTTATAGTGGTTTGTTATCCTCCACCAAATCTGGTCTGTCTTTAGCATACACTGGTGTCATATGTTACTTATTACGTGACTCAGCTATTGCCAATCCCATACACTAGGCAATATAAATTGCGGTTGCTGTTCTGTATGTTATCCGCTTTATTTATTTCTTCTTTTAGCTCATTCTACTATCGCAGTTGTCACTTCTTGGGCTTTTTGTACTAAGCATTCTATTGATCAGATTTGCAAGGCAGCTAATTGGTCTCCTTTCTTTTTTCTTTGCACACTTTTTGAAGTTTTATCCCTGTGATGTGTATGCCTCTTCTGAGGCTACTTTTGTCAGAAAAGCTCTTTGGGCCATAGTGCCTCAATAGTAACGTACCTGCCTTCACAGTTTGTGCCCCCTATTTTATTGTGATCTTGTGGACTTGGCTATATGTAAGTAACATTTATATAGACAACAACAATAATGTTGGTGACTTTTAATATCCTAGAGGAATACATGGTTTCTTTGTAAATATGTAAAATTTACTGACCCTTTAAATAATCATAATTGAAATAATAATTAGACTTTAGTATTCAATTATATCTCTAAAATGTTAGCCAGCCAATTAAAAAGCAATAGTACATTGAGAAAAGCTACATTAATTGGTTATTTATACAAAACAGTATTTAAAGCAACATTGGAATTATTCTATACAATGAATGTATTGTGTATGTTGTGGATTTAGAATGCCATTATTTTCCACTGTATCAAATTTACTGATCTTCTGTGGGTGGTAATTTTGTTTACATCTAACCTAGATGATTAAACAGTAACTGGCATTGGAAGGGAGTGGTGGGAAATAAAAACTCAATGGACCATATCTCCCCTGTGAATCATTATGTTAGTTTTTAAAACATAATGTTATTTATACATAACTTACTGTTTTGTTTATGGTACGTATTTATATTTTTTATGACTTGGCTTGGTAGGTCAGTAGTCATAGCTAAAAGAATCTTTACAAGTAGCTCACAATTTCCTGGGTTATTTAACTCACCCTTGTTTGGCTCCTCAATATTGAAGCTGGCTCCTAAGTTTGATATGTTTTGCCAACCCCTATTTTGTATGGTTTGTGGTAATTTGCTTATGTTGTTAGTTACTATATACATGATAGGAAGGAAAAAGCCATACATTTTAGTGTTTTTGCTGCTGTTTTTATGATAAAATACTTGTAGTTTTAATTTAGAACAATTTACTTTTTTATAGCTTCATTCAGTCTGTAATATACATTCTTGTAGTTTTAATTTAGAACAATTTACTTTTCTCTTGCAAGGTGTATCCAGTCCATGGATTCATCCTTACTTGTGGGATATTCTCATTCCCTACAGGAAGTGGCAAAGAGAGCACACAGCAGAGCTGTCCATATAGCTCCCCCCCAGCTCCACCCCCAGTCATTCTCTTTGCCGCTCTAGCAGTAGGGCATCTCCACGGGAGGGTAAATTGAATGTGGTGTTAGATTTGTAGTTTTATATCTTCAATCAAAAATTTGTTATTTTTTAAATGGTACCGGTTTGTACTATTTACTCTCTGGCAGAATAGTGATGAAGATTTCTGCTGAGAGGAAAACGATTTTAGCATGTTGTAACTAAAATCCACTGCTGTTCCCACACAGGACTGATGAGTACCAGAAAACTTCAGTTGGAGAGAACAGTTTGCAGGCTTAACTGCATTAAGGTATGTTTCAGTCATCTTTTTTCTAGTCAAGACACGATAATGCTAGAAGACTGACAGGAATCCCCATGAGGGAAGGGTAAGCCATATTCTGAGACTTAGTATAAAATAAGGGCTTATTTAACAGGGCTCAATAGGCTGGTGGACACTGTGAAAGGGCAATCGATTATTTTATTCAGCAAATATTCATTGGTAGACACTTTTAAACACATTGGGTGTGTTTATTAAGGGTTTTTTTCTCCACATGGCATAAATTTAGTCACCTAAGTGTGACTTTGAGGGCCTCACAACTCCGGAGTGGAGTGGGAGGGGCCCTAATTTCACGCCTCTGTTGTGCAGTTCATTTCTCCAGACAGTTCATGCTGCTTCACGTGGAAGGTCCAGAGACTGCTTGAGGGACTCACAGAAGCTGTTTTTCCCCTAAACTAATCCATAAGGGAAGGTAGGGCCACAGCAGACTGCTGTGGCAAGGTGCTGTAGTTTTGAAACCGGTTGTGAGCTTTAGACTGCTCCGGTTTGGGCATTAAGGGGTTAATCAGGCTGAAACTTGGTGTGCAATCATATCGAAGCATTAGGCACATACTGTGAAAATTTTGGTGCATTTTTCACTGTTTTGTAAAATTGTGTGCGCTTTTTATTTCTTAAAGGCACAGTACCATTTTTTCAAATTGTGTTTTTTATTTGATTAAAGTGTTTTCCAAGCCTGTTTGCATATAATACTAATCTGTTTAAAATGTCTGACACTAAGGAAAAGCCTTGCTCTATGTGTTCAGTAGCCATGGTGGAACCCCCACTCAAAATGTGTCCCAAGTGCACTAATGTGTCTATACAATTTAAAGATCATATTGTGTCACTTAAAAATGTAGCCCAAGATGATTCTATGACAGAAGGTAATGAAGATAGTCCACCTTCCTCTCCCCAAGTGTCACCACCAGTTACGCCCGCGCAAGCAATACCTAGTACCTCTAGTGCATTGGCACCTATTACATTGCAACAACTAGCGACAGTTATGGATAATTCCCTTGCGGCCTTTCTATCCAAACTGCCAGTTTTTCCTACAAAGCGAGATAGCTCTGTTTTAAGAACAGATTATGAGCAGTCGGAAACTTTGGGAGGTTCATCTGACGTACCCTCACAACACTCTGATGTAGTGGCGAGGGATGTGATGTCTGAGGGAGAAATTTCTGACTCAGGAAAGGTTTCTCAACGGGCAGATTCAGATTCATTAGCTTTTAAATTTAAGTTGGAACACCTCCGCGTATTGCTTAGGGAGGTTCTATCCACTCTGGATGATTGTGACCCTATGGTGGTTCCAGAGAAATTGTGTAAAATGGACAAATACGTAGAGGTCCCTGTATACACTGATGCGTTCCCGATCCCTAAAAGGGTTGTGGATATTGTTACCAGGGAGTGGGAAAGACCAGGTGTCCCTTTTGTTCCCCCTCCTATTTTTAAGAAAATGTTCCCCATTACTGACCCCAGGCGGAACTCATGGCACACGGTCCCTAAGGTAGAGGGAGCAGTTTCTACGCTGGCTAAGCGCACAACCATTCCAATTGAAGACAGTTGTGCTTTTAAAGATCCTATGGATAAAAAATTTGAAGGTTTACTAAAGAAAATTTTTGTTCAACAAGGGTTCCTTCTACAACCGATCGCCTGCATTATTCCTGTAACTACTGCAGCGGCTTTCTGGTTTGAGGCGCTGGAGGAGTCGCTCCAGAGGGAGACCTCATATGACGAAATTATGGATAGAATTAAAGCTTTAAAACTGGCTAATTCTTTTATCACAGATGCCACTTTGCAATTAGCTAAGTTAGCGGCAAAAAATTCAGGTTTCGCCATTATGGCGCGCAGAGCGCTTTGGCTCAAGTCATGGTCGGCCGATGTGTCGTCCAAATCAAAATTACTAAATATCCCTTTCAAGGGAAAGACCCTTTTCGGGCCCGAGTTGAAAGAGATTATTTCGGATATCACCGGGGAAAGGGCCATGCTCTCCCACAAGATAGGCCTTTTAAGGCTAAAAATAAGGCTAATTTTCGTTCCTTTCGCAACTTCAGGAGCGGTCCTGCTTCAACCTCTGCAACCGCAAAGCAAGAGAGTAACGCTTCACAGCCCAAGGCAACCTGGAAGCCTTTGCAGGGCTGGAACAAAGGTAAACAGGCCAAGAAGCCTGCAGCTGCTACTAAGACAGCATGAAGGGGTAGCCTCCGATCCGGGACCGGATCTGGTAGGGGGCAGACTCTCTCTCTTCGCTCAGGCTTGGGCAAGGGATGTTCACGATCCCTGGGCATTAGAGATCGTTACTCAAGGATATCTTCTAGAATTCAAGGACTCCGCTCCAAGGGGAAGGTTCCACATTTCTCGTCTGTCTACAGACTAGACAAAGAAAGAGGCGTTCTTATGCTGTGTAGAAGAGAAAAGATTGTTCTGGCCTTTCTAAGGTCTCACGGGTGGAAGGTGAACACCGAAAAAAGTTCTCTGTCCCCGCTCACAAGGGTTCCCTTCCTGGGAACATTAATAGACTCGGTAGAAATGAAAATATTTCTGACGGAGGTCAGAAAATTAAAGCTTTTAACTACTTGCCGAGTTCTTCATTCCATTCCTCGGCCATCTGTAGCTCAGTGCATGGAGGTAATCGGATTAATGGTAGCGGCAATGGACGTAGTCCCTTTTGCTCGAATACATCTAAGACCACTGCAACTGTGCATGCTCAAACAGTGGAATGGAGATTATGCAGATTTATCTCCTCAAATACAACTGGACCAGAAAACCATAGACTCTCTTCTCTGGTGGTTGTCTCAGGATCACCTGTCTCAGGGAATATGCTTACGCAGACCGGAGTGGATCATTGTGATGACCGATGCCAGTCTGTTAGGCTGGGGGGCGGTCTGGGACTCCCTGGGTCTCGGGAAGAGTCTCTTCTCCCGATAAACATTTTGGAACTGAGAGCGATATTCAACTCGCTTCAGGCATGGCCTCAACTAGCGGCGGCCAAATTCATCAGATTTCAGTCGGACAACATCACGACTGTGGCGTATATCAATCATCGGGGAACAAAAAGTTCCCTAGCGATGAAGGAAGTCACCAAAATAATCAGTTGGGCGGAGGATCACTCCTGCCATCTATCTGCAATTTACATCCCAGGAGTAGACAACTGGGAGGCGGATTTTCTAAGCTGTCAGACTTTTCACCCGGGGGAGTGGGAACTCCACCCGGAGGTTTTTGCTCAGCTGACCCAGCTATGGGGCATTCCAGAATTGGATATGATGGCGTCCCGTCAGAACTCCAAACTTCCTCTCTACGGATCCAGGTCCAGGGACCCCAAGGCGGCATTGATAGATGCTCTAGTAGCGCCTTGGTCCTTCAATCTGGCTTATGTCTTTCCACCGTTTCCCCTTCTCCCACGTCTGGTAGCCAGAATCAAGCAGGAGAAGGCTTCGGTAATTCTGATAGCGCCAGCGTGGCCACGCAGGACTTGGTATGCAGACCTAGTGGACATGTCATCTGTCCCGCCATGGACACTGCCAATGAGGCAGGATCTTCTAATACAGGGTTCATTCAAGCATCCAAATCTAGTTTCTCTGCGGCTGACTGCTTGGAGATTGAACGCTTAATTCTATCTAAGTGTGGTTTCTCTGAATCAGTTATAGATACTCTGATTCAGGCTAGAAAGCCTGTCACCAGGAAAATTTACCATAAGATATGGCGGAAATATATTTGTTGGTGTGAATCCAAGGGTTACTCGTGGAGTAAGATTAGGATTCCAAGGATATTGTCTTTTCTCCAAGAAGGATTGGAGAAAGGTTTGTCAGCTAGTTCCTTAAAGGGACAGATATCTGCTCTGTCTATTCTTTTACACAAGCGTCTGGCGGAGGTACCAGACGTTCAAGCGTTTGCTCAGGCTTTAGTCAGAATCAAGCCTGTCTATAAACCAGTTGCTCCGCCATGGAGTCTAAATTTAGTTCTTTCAGTTCTTCAAGGGGTTCCGTTTGAACCTTTACAGTCCATAGATATTAAGTTATTATCTTGGAAAGTTTTGTTTTTGGTAGCTATATCTTCTGCTTGAAGAGTTTCTGAATTCACCCTATCTGGTGTTCCATGCAGATAAGGTAGTTTTATGTACCAAACCTGGTTTTCTTCCTAAGGTTGTTTCTAATAAGAATATTAACCAGGAAATCATTGTTCCTTCCCTGTGTCCTAATCAAACTTCTAAGAAGGAACGGCTATTACACAATCTTGATGTGGTTCGTGCTTTGAAATTCTATTTACAAGCAACTAAAGATTTCAGACAAACATCATCCTTGTTTGTCGTTTATTCTGGTAAGAGGAGAGGTCAGAAAGCGACTGCTACCTCTCTTTCCTTCTGGCTGAAAAGCATCATCCGATTGGCTTATGAGACTGCTGGGCAGCAGCCTCCTGAACGAATTACAGCTCATTCCACCAGAGCTGTGGCTTCCACATGGGCTTTCAAGAATGAGGCTTCTGTTGAACAGATTTGTAAGGCAGCGACTTGGTCTTCACTGCATACTTTTGCCAAATTTTACAAATTCGATACTTTTGCTTCTTCGGAGGCTATTTTTGGGAGAAAGGTTTTGCAAGCAGTGGTGCCTTCCGTTTAGGTTACCTGTCTTGTTCCCTCCCTTCATCCGTGTCCTAAAGCTTTGGTATTGGTATCCCTCAAGTAAGGATGAATCTGTGGACTGGATACACCTTGCAAGAGAAAACAGAATTTATGCTTACCTGATAAATTACTTTCTCTTGCGGTGTATCCAGTCCACGGTCCGCCCTGGCAATTAAGTCAGGTTAAATTTTTTTTTTGTTTAAACTACAGTCACCACTGCACCCTATGGTTTCTCCTTTTCTCCTAGCCTACGGTCGAATGACTGGGGGGTGGATCTAGGGGGGGAGCTATATGGACAGCTCTGCTGTGTGCTCTCTTTGCCACTTCCTGTAGGGAATGAGAATATCCCACAAGTAAGGATGAATCCGTGGACTGGATACACCGCAAGAGAAAGTAATTTATCAGGTAAGCATAAATTCTGTTTTTTAATAGTTCCATTCAGTCTGTAATATACATTCTTGTAGTTTTAATTTAGAACAATTTACTTTTGTTGATAGTTCCATTCAATCTGTAATATACTTTTTTTAATTGCTAAAATAATATCAAATTCATTACTGCGTGTGCTAGATTACCAGACACCTCAGTGGTTTACTACCTTAATGATTCAACTTATAAAATCAGTTTTTGTTTCATTATTCTTTTAAGAATATTCTTTTGGTTTTAAACTGGTGTTACTAACATTAAGTAAATTAACATTTTCTATTTGTTGATCTGTGTGTCTTCTTTATGGTAGTATTTTTAGATTAGCTGTGCAACTGTTTTATTAATGGTAGATAAATACATTGCAAAAAAATTTTGTGTCTTAAATTTATGGATACCTATATTTGTGTTACGGGACATCATATTGAGGCCTAGATTACGAGTGGAGCCCAAAATTGTGCTTCTGCGAGTGTGATATTTGCACTCCACTCAGTAATACCAGCACACACAAATGTTCACTGGCTTTACAAGTTAAGTGCAATGAGAACACAACCTCCCATTCACATTGCCTGGAAGCCTTGCACTCACTAGAGTGTGCTTCCATGTACACATATTAAAGGAAAAGTCAAGTAAAAAATAAACTTTCATGATTCAGCATGTAATGCTAAACAACTTTCTAATTAACTTTTATCATCAAATTTGCTTTGTTCTCTTGGTATTCTTAGCTTAAAGCTAAACCTTGGTAGGTTCATATGCTAATCTCTAAACCCTTGAAGGCCGCCTCTTATCTGAATGCATTTGACAGTTTTTCCACAACTAGATGGCATTTGTTCATGTGTGCCATATAGATAACATTGTGCTCATGCCCGTGAAGTTACTTATGAGAGATCACTGCTTGGCTAAAATGCAAGTCTGGCAAAAGAGCTGAAATAAAGGGGCAGTCTGCCGAGGTTTAGATACAAGGTAATCAGAGAGGTAAAAAGTATATTAATATAACAGTGTTGGTTATGCAAAAGTGGGGAATGGGTAATAAAGGGATTATCTATCTTTTATACAATAACATTTCTGGAGTGGATTGTCCCTTTAATGTAACCAAGAAAATACGAGAAGCACGGAGTGTATTGCAAGTAGAAGTGTTTTATTGGATGAACAATCCAAAAGTAGTAAATAACAAACAAACGGCTAGATTACGAGTTGTGCGTTTGGTTTAAAAAGCAGCGTTGGCCGGTCCCAACGCTGCTTTTTAACGCCCGCTGGTATTAAGAGTCTTGCAGGTACAGGTATACCGCTCACTTTTTTGGCCAGTCTTGGAAATACCGCAAATCCACTTACGTCAATTGCGTATCCTATTTTTTCAATGGGACTTGCATAGCGCCGGTATTATGAGTCTTACAAAAAGTGAGCAGTACACCCTCTCCTGTCAACACTGGTACCACATTTTAAAGTCAGTAGTTAAGAGTTTTAAACTACAACGCCGTAGCATAAAACTCTTAACTAAAGTGCAAAAAAGTACACTAACACCCATAAACTACATATTAACCCCTAAACCGAGGCCCTCCCACATCGCAAACACTATCATAAAATTTGTAACCCCTAATCTGCCGAACCAGACATCGCCCCCACTATAATAAATATATTAACCCCTAAACCGCTGCTCTCCCGCCACGCAAACACTAGTTAAATGTTATTAACCTCTAATCTGCCGTTCCTAACATTGCCGCAACCTACCTACATTTATTAACCCCTTAATCTGCCGCCCCCCTCGTCGCCGCCACTATATTAAAGTTATTAACCCCTAAATCTAAGTCTAACCCTAACACCCCCTAACTTAAATATAATTTAATTATATTGAAATAAAAGTAACTATCATTAACTAAATTATTCCTATTTAAAACGAAATACTTACCTATAAAATAAATCCTAATATAGCTACAATATAACTAATAGTTACATTGTAGCTAGCTTAGGGTTTATTTTTTATTTTACAGGCAAGTTTGTATTTATTTTAACTAGGTAGAATAGTTATTAAATAGTTATTAACTATTTAATATCTACCTAGTTAAAATAAAGACAAATTTACATGTAAAATAAAACCTAACCTTAGGGCTAGATTTATTATAGCTGAGGCGTACAGGGGCGCGTATACGCGCCCCTGTACGCCTCAGCTCGCCTGTGGCGGGGCGAAATTACCCGCAGGTATTTGGCATTGCACACGAGCGCAATTTTGCGCTCGCGTGCAATCCCGCCCCCTGCCCGCGCACAGCCAATCACGCGCGGGCCGGAGCTGTCAATCTCCTTGGTCGGACTCGGTCGGAATTTCGCCAGTTTAGAGGTCTCGAACAGCTTAGGGAAGCAGCGGTCTTGTGACCGCTGCTTGATAAATCACGGCGAGCAAGTGCTTGTGAGAACTTGCTGCCGTAGGGGCTTGATAAATCTAGCCCTAAGTTACAATTAAACCTAACACTACACTATAATTAAATAAATTCCCTAAATTAAATACAATTAAATAAAATTATCTAAAGTACAAAAAACCCCACTAAATTACAGAAAATAATAAACAAATTGCAAGATTTTTAAACTAATTACACCTAATCTAATCCCCCTAACAAAATAAAAAAGCCCCTTCAAAATAAAAAAAGCCCTACCCTAAGTTACAAATAGCCCTTAAAAGGGCCTTTTGCGGGGCATTGCCCCAAAGTAATCAGCTCTTTTACCTGTAAACAAAAGTACAAATCCCCCCCAACATTAAATCCCACCACCCACACACACAACCAACCCTACTCTAAAACCACCCAATACCCCCTTAAAAAAACCTAACACTAACCCCTTGAAGATCACCTTACCGGGAGACGTCTTCACCCAACTGGGCCGAAGTCCTCAACGAAGCCGGGAGAAGTCTTCATCCAAGCTGGGCGAAATGGTCCTCCAGACGGGCATAAGTCTTCATCCAGACGGCATCTTCTATCTTCTTCCATCCGGCGCGGAGCGGGTCCATCTTCAAGACATCCGGCGCATTCCTAAATGACGGTTCCTTTAAGTGACGTCATCCAAGATGGCGTCCCTTCAAATCCGATTGGCTGATAGAATTCTATCAGCCAATCGGAATTAAGGTAGAAAAATCCTATTCGCTGATGCAATCAGCCAATAGAATTGAACTTCAATCCTATTGGCTGATCCAATCAGCCAATAGGATTTTTTCTACCTTAATTCCGATTGACTGATAGAATTCTATCAGCCAATTGGAATTGAAGGGACGCCATCTTGGATGACGTCACTTAAAGGAACCGTCATTTAGTAAGAAGACTTCGATGGAAGAGGATGCTCTGCGCCGGATGTCTTGCAGATGGACCCGCTCTGCGCCGGATGGATGAAGATAGAAGATGCCGTCTGGATGAAGACTTCTGCCCGTCTGGAGGACCACTTCGCCCGGCTTGGGTGAAGACGTCTCCCGGTAAGGTAATCTTCAAGGGGTTAGTGTTAGGTTTTTTTAAGGGGGTATTGGGTGGGTTTTAGAGTAGGGTTGGGTGGTTGGTTTTGATGTTGGGGGGGGATTTGTACTTTTTTTTACAGGTAAAAGAGCTGATTACTTTGGGGCAATGCCCCGCAAAAGGCCTTTTTAATGGCTATTTGTAATTTAGTGTAGGGTAGGGCTTTTTTTTATTTTTGGGGAGGCTTTTTTATTTTGTTAGGGGGATTAGAAAAAAAAATCTTGTAATTTGTTTATTATTTTCTGTTATTTAGTGTTTGTTTGTTTTTGTACTTTAGATAATTTTATTTAATTGTATTTAATTTAGGGAATTTAATTATAGTGTAGTGTTAGGTGTAATTGTAACTTAGGTTAGGTTTATTTTACAGGTACATTTTTCTTTATTTTAACTAGGTAGTTATTAAATAGTTAATAACTATTCAATAACTATTCTACCTAGTTAAAATAAATACAAACTTGCCTGTAAAATAAAAATAAACCCTAAACTACATACAATGTAACTATTAGTTATATTGTAGCTATCTTAGGGTTTATTTTATAGGTAAGTATTTAGTTTTAAATAGGAATTATTTAGGTAATAATAGTAATTTAATTTAGATTTATTTAAATTATATTTGTTAGGGGGTGTTAGGGTTAGACTTAGATTTAGGGGTTAATAACTTTAATATAGTGGCGGCGACTTTGGGGGCGGCAGATTAGGGGTTAATAAGTGTAGGTAGGTGGCGGCGACATTTGGGACGGCAGATTAGGGGTTAATAAATATAATGTAGGTGGCAGCGATGTTGGGGGCAGCAGATTAGGGGTTCATAAGAATAATGTAGGTGGCGGCGGTGTCCGGAGCGGCAGATTAGGGGTTAATAACATAATGTAGGTGTCGGCGATGTCGGGGGCGGCAGATTAGGGGTTAATAAGTTTAAGATTAGGTGTGTTTAGACTCGGGGTTCATGTTAGGGTGTTAGGTGTAGACATAAATGTATTTTCCCCATAGGAATCAAAGGGGCTGTGTTAGGAGCAAAACACTGCTTTTTTGCAGGTGTTAGGTTTTTTTCAGCCGGCTCTCCCCTTTGATTCCTATGGGGAAATCGTGCACGAGCACGTTCAGCCAGCTCACCGCTAACATAAGCAGCGCTGGTATTGAGGTGAGATGTGGAGCAAAATTTTGCTCTACGATCACTTTTTTTGCGGTTAACGCCGGGTTTGTAAAAACCCGTAATACCAGTGCTGTCTGTAAGTGAGCGGTGAGCATAAACTGCTCATTAGCAACGCATAGCCTCTAACACAAAACTCGTAATCTAGGTAAAAGTGTTGGAGGACTGTGTCCCCGGGGTAAAATACAGGTGGATGTAAAAAAGAGGCTGCCTTACACTATGGCTGACGCGTTTCAGCTTTTGCCTTACTCCTAGCCAAGCTAAAACTCTAAGCTCGCTTGTATGGTTAAAAACACTAGACTCCACCCCGATAGGACACCGGGTTCTCACACCCTCTGATATCGTGGCCAATCAGGTGAATTTACTATCCCTACGCCCCCTCCTGTGTATAAACTGTCTAGCAAGCCTTCAATGAACAGTTGCCGTAATACCTGCATACTTAAGTGTATCCCACTGAGTTTAAGCAACGAAGACGAGCATAATAAATGAGGGATAGTTAGGCTGTGGAAATAATTACAAAGCATCATTAAATCTGTTACTATATAAATGTGCTATTTATATGTTGTTATGAATGTATTGGGAAGTGGCCCTATGTGTCTACAAACAAAGCCTAGTATGAATTGTGCTACTAATATGTGCTCATCAAAGTGATGCCAGCGGAGGCTAACACAAAACCTTATTGTCAGGTACAGTGAACCAAGATAGAACGGAGGTATATCCGCTATAAGCCTAAGATGAATAAAACCCTGCCTTGCTACATAACTGAGGGTCATATGGCCGAGAAACTCAGGGCAGAAAACTTGCCCACAAATTTAACCGTATTGTTTGACTTTAAAATGCATGGATTGCATTTACCAAAAATTTATCAGATCCAATTCTGAAATGAAGGCCTTCAGGAGTTCTCGTCCTCAATTTGAAAATCCAAAAGGTCTCCCTTTCTCCTAATTTTTGTGCCCTATCTCTTTCTCCTTTTTTGGGAGGTACTTTGTCAATGATAGTCCAAGAGAAGAACCTTAAGTCTTTCTGATTTACACCTGAGAAATGCCTGAGGAGGGGTGTAGTTAGTATAGCCACTCTAATATCTGATAGATGCTCCTTGATACGGGTTCTGGCTTCTCTAGTCGTTAACCCTACGTATTGAAGGGCACAATCTTTACATGTAATTACGTATATTAAGTACATTTGTCTGCAGTTTAGACAAAATTTAATCCTGAAGTTCTCACCTGTAACTGTTGAGTTAAAGGTGCCCCCTGTACTCACTCTCTCACAAGCTACACTGGTGTGGTGATGACATTGAAACGTGCCATTACACCTGAGCCATGAGGAGCCAATGGAAATGTTGCTTTTAATTCTAGTGGGGGCCACAATGTTCCCTATAGTCCTATTCCTTTTATAGGAGAACCTTACCCCTTGTTCAACTGCGTTAGTCAAGCCGTCATCCACTGCCAGGAGTTTAAAATGTCTGCCCACTATCTGGCATATCTCGCTATACTGTCTGGAGTACTCAGTGATGAAAGTGGTTTTGCTGTTAGAACCTTTGCTCAAGTCGGAACTTCTCTGGGTCATCCTTCCAGATCCCAGTAGGTTCTCTCTTGTAATCCCCTCTACAGTTTTCCTGGCCTTAGATATTGTCTGAAAGCTGTAGCCTCTCTCCTTTAGCCTCTCAAACAAGTCATCCGCTTGTTTTTCATAAACTTGTGTTTCTGTGCAGTTTCTCTTTAAGCGGATGAACTGACCCTTAGCATGACAACTTGAGGCATGGAGGAGCGAGTTCCCTGATATCGGTTTATGATAAACCTCCATTCTTATCCTCTGACAAGGCACTCCCTCAAGTGTGGTGTCTAGGAAGTTAATCTTTGTGCTTTGGACCTCAGAGGTGAATCTAATGCCCACATAATTTCTGTCAAGGTTTTCCAAGAAATAGGTCAGAGTTGTATCTTGACCACCCCAGATAAACAGGAGGTCATCAATAAATCGTCCATACCAAACTATTTCTCATCTACAGGGGTTCTTCTCTCCAAAGACGTGGGACAGCTCCACCAACCCATGGACAGGTTGGTCTATGAGGGGGCAAATTTGGCCCCCATTGCCGTCCCACGTCTCTGGAGGAAGTAATCTGTCCCTTTAAAACATAAATATTTATATATCTATATAAGCATATTCATACATATTTAGAGTACAATCACAGCCCCCATAAACTGCAATGTAAAGGCACTTTCAGTGCCGTTTATTGTCTAACCCCCCTCACTTTATCGCCTTTTAACTTGTATTTATTTTTTTTAATAGGAACTTTCCACTTTTATTGGGGGGGGGGGGGGCATTTGGGGCAACTTTTTTTTTTTTTTTTATTAACCAGAGGTCTGATCTCTGGTTAATTGTGCTAAGTGCAAAGTGCTCCCGTGTGCTCTTGCCACTTGTAATGGCTAGTTATTTAACGTGTGCCTGTAAACGGGCAAATTTGCCCCTTTATGGGCGCACGTTAATATAGCGCTCCACTTGTAATCTAGCCCTGAATGTTTAATGCAATAGTGGAGAGCAGCATCTAGTTTGCAATTATTACTGTTTATCCATTGAAATATTATTAGTTTACTAGTCCTAAAGCCCGTTCACACGGGCCATTTTTTGCAGTACAGCGGTCCCACCCCTTGCTCTCTCCTCCTCTCTTTTGCTTTCTCTCTCCCCCTCTCTTTTACTCTCTCTCTCCCCTCTCTTTTGCGCTCTCTCTTGCTCTCTCTTTTGCGCTCTTTCTCGCTCCACCTCTCCTTTGCTCTCTTTCTCTCCTCTCTGTCCCCCCTCCCTTTTGCTCTCTCTCCACTCTATTTTGCTCTTTCCACTCTCTTTTGCTCCCTCTCTCCCCCTCTCTTTTGCTTTCTCTCCCCACTATTTTGCTCTCTCTCCCCTCTCTTTTGCTCTATCTTTCTCTCCCCCCTCTGTTTTGCGCTCTCTCCCCCTCTGTTTTGCGCTCTCTCTCGCCCACCTCTCTCTCCCCCCTCTCTTTTGCATGCTCTCTCTCCCCCTCTCTCTCCCCCTTCTCTTTTGCACTCTCTCCCCCTCTCTTTTGTGCTCTCCCCCCCCTCTCTTTTGCGCTCTCTCTCTCCCCCTCTCTTTTGAGCTCTCTCTCTCCCCTCTCTTTTGAGCTCTCTCTCTCCCCCTCTCTTTTGAGCTCTCTCTCTCCCCCTCTCTTTTGCGCTCTCTTTCCCCCCCCTCTCTTTTGAGCTCTCCCTCTCCCCCCTCTATTTTGCTTTCTCTCCCTCCTCTATTTTGCTCTCTCTCCCTCTCCTCTCTGTTGCTCGCTCTCCCCCTTCTCTTTTGCTCTCTCTCCCCCATCTCTCTACCCCCGTCTATTTTGCGCTCCCCCTCTCGCTCTCTCCCCCCTCTCTCTATCCCCCTCTCTTTTGCTCTATCTCCCCCTCCTTTGCTCTCTCTCCCCCTCTCTTTTGCTTTCTCTCCCCCCTCTCTTTTGCTCTCTCGTTCTCTCTCTCTCTCTCCCCTCTCTCTCTTGCTCTCCTCCCTCTCTCTCTCCCCCCTCTCTCTCCCCCCCCCTCTCTCTCTCTCTCTCTCTCTCCTCTCTCCTCTCTCCCCTCTCTCTCTCTTCCCCCCCTCTCCCCCTCTCTTTTGTTCTCTCTCCCCCCTCTTTTGTTCTCTCTCTCTACCCATCTATTTTGCTTTCTCTCCACCCTCTCTCTCCCCCCTCTCTCCCCCTCTCTTTTGCTCTCTCCTCCCTCTCTCTCTCCCCCTCTCTCTCTTGCTCTCCCCCTCTCTCACTTGCTCTCCCCCTCTCTCGCTTGCTCTCCCCCTCTCTCTCTTGCTCTCCCCCCTCTCTTTTTCACTTTCTCCCCTCCCTCTTTTGCTTTCTCTCCCCCCCTTTCTTTTGCTCTCTGTCTCTCCCCCTTTTATTTTGCGATTTCTCCCCCCTCTCTTCTGCTTTCTCTCCCCCCTCTATTTCTCTTGTAAAGGTGTATCCAATCCACGGGTTCATCCATTACTTGTGGGATATTCTCCTTCCCAACAGGAAGCTGCAAGAGGACACCCACAGCAGAGCTGTCTATATAGCTCCTCCCCTAACTGCCACCCCCAGTCATTCTCTTGCAGCTCTCGACAAGAAAGGAAGTATCAAGAGATATGTGGTGACTTAGTGTAGTTTTTTCCTTCAATCAAGAGTTTGTTATTTTTAAACGGTACCGGCGTTGTACTGTTTTACTCTCAGGCAGAAATTGGAAGAATAATTCTGCCTGGAGGTTTGATGATCTTAGCGGTTTGTAACTAATGTCCATTGCTGTTCTCACACATAACTGAAGAGTATGGAAAGAAAACTTCAGTTGGGGGACGGTCTGCAGATTACCTGCTTTGAGGTATGTTCAGTATATTTTTTTCTAGAGAGATGATAAGTTCTAGAAAATGCTGACAGTGCCTGGTATATTTGAGGTAAGCCTGATACAGTGATTTAACAATGACTGGGATCATGCTTGCAAAAAAGGGTAATATACATGTTAATACTCATATTACTTAGTGTAAAAACGTTTGCATGGTTTATAGAAAAAACGTTTTTTCTCTGAGGGTGATAAATCTTTATTTGGGGCCTAGTTTTCCACATGGCTTGTTAGATTACTCCTAGGAGTACTTTTTAAGGCCCTCTGACATTGAGTGCATGGTGGGAGGGGCCTATTTTCGCGCTCTAAATGCGCAGTTCATTTTCAGACTGAGACATCCAGCTTCCCTAAAGGAGTCCTCTGGCATCTAGGACCACTATAGAGGGTTTTGTTCCTGCAAAAATTGTGTTTAAGGGCAGGTGGGAGCCACAGCAGCGCTGTGGCAGTGTGTTTGACTGTTAACGGTTTTAAAGTTTTTCTAATCCGTTTTTGGGCATAAGGGGTTAATCATCCATTTGCAAGTGGGTGCCATGCTGCTTTAGTCCCTTATACACACTGTAAAAATTTCGTAGAGCTTACTACTTTTTATCATTGTTTTGCAGTTTATGTGGTAGTTTTTTTTTCTCTTAAAGGCACATTACCGTTTTTATATAATTGCTTTTTCACATTTATTAAAGTGTTTTCCAAGCTTGCTGGTCTCATTACTAGTCTGTTAAACATGTCTGACATAGAGGAAACTCCTTGTTCATTATGTTTAGAAGCCATTGTGGAACCCCCTCTTAGAATGTGTACCAAATGCACTGACATTTCTATAAGTTATAAAGACCATATTATGGCTTTTAAAGATTTATCACCAGAGGTTTCTCAGACTGACAAAAGGGAGGTTATGCCATCTAGCTCTCCCCATGTGTCAGAACCTATAACTCCCGCTCAAGTGACGCCAAGTATATCTAGCGCGTCCAATGCGTTTACCTTACAAGACATGGCGGCAGTTATGAATCATACCCTCACAGAGGTATTGTCCAAACTGCCAGGGTTACAAGGAAAGCGAGACAGCTCTCGGGCTAGAACAAATACAGAGCTTTCTGACGCTTTATTAGCTATGTTTGATATACCCTCACAATGTGCAGAAGCCGAAGCAGGAGAGCTTCTATCTGTGGGTGACATTTCTGATTCAGGGAAGGCGTTACTTCAGTCTGACTCTGAAATGACAGCGTTTAAATTTAAGCTTGAACACCTCCGCTTGTTGCTCAGGGAGGTTTTAGCGACTCTGGATGACTGTGACACCATTGTAGTCCCAGAGGAATTGTGTAAAATGGACAAATACTTTGCAGTGCCTGTTTACACTGACGTTTTTTCCAATCCCTAAGAGGTTTTCAGAAATTATTACTAAGGAATGGGATAGACCAGGTGTACCGTTCTCTCCCCCTCCTGCTTTTAAAAAGATGTTTCCTATAGATGCCGCAACACGGGACTCGTGGCAGATGGTCCCTAAGGTGGAGGGAGCAGTCTCTACTCTAGCTAAGCGTACAACTATCCCTGTCGAGGACAGTTGTGCTTTCCTAGATCCAATGGATAAAAATTTAGAGGGTTTCCTTAAGAAAATCTTTATACAACAAGGTTTTATTCTCCAGCCTCTTGCATGCATTGCCCCAGTCACTGCTGCAGCGGCTTTCTGGTTCGAGTCTCTTGAGGAGGCTCTACAGGTAGACCCCGTTGGATGATATCCTAGACAGGCTTAAAGCTCTTAAGTTAGCCAATTCATTTATTTCTGACGCCGTTTTCATTTAACCAAGCTAACGGCTAAGAATTCAGGTTTTGCCATTCAGACGCGTAGGGCGCTATGGCTTAAATCCTGGTCAGCTGACGTTATTTCAAAGTCTAAACTTCTCAACATCCCCTTTAAAGGGCAGACCCTATTTGGGCCTGGACTGAAGGAGATCATTTCTGATATTACTGGAGGAAAAGGCCATGCCCTTCCTCAGGATAGGTCCAACAAATTAAGGACCAAACAGACTAATTTTCGTTCCTTTCGAAACTTCAAGAGTGGCACAGCTTCAACTTCCTCTACTGCAAAACAAGAGGGAAATTTTGCCCAGTCCAAGCCAGTCTGGAGACCTAACCAGGCTTGGAACAAGGGGAAGCAGGCCAAAAAACCTGCTGCTGCCTCTAAGGCAGCATGAAGGAGTAGCCCCCGATCCGGGACCGGATCTAGTGGAGGGCAGACTTTCTCTCTTCGCCCAGGCTTGGGCAAGAGACGTCCAGGTGTCATGGTCCTATCTTACACATTCCACCTTAATATATACTTTGCCATATCAAGCCTATACCACCTTAACATTGTCTCCTCCTGCCTATAAAGCCTGCACTGTCTAATTACTCTTTGCTGGTTTATTGAAGTGATTAACTCACAACTCCAGCTTGTATCCTGGTGAAAGAAAGTACTCGGCTGCATTTAAACTACTTCACTTGCACACCTTGGCAAAAGCGCTGCTTGTTGTCTTCCTACCTGGCTTCCTCTGACGTCACTGCAAGCCATTCACTCCTCACACGCTGCTCAGGCCTGGCAGCGTTCCAACTTCACAGCGTGCACAGACTTCCAGCTGCTCTGACACAGCCTTCCGGATCTCAAGCACTCACAGTGCCTTCAGCTTGCAACAAGTATAGCGACACATGAGGTTATCAGGTTCCGTATAAGCTTTTACTTGTAGTGTTCTAAGTCTGCTACTCTCACTACTTCCATATTTAAGCTTGCCATAATATTGACATTCCTCTATGTGTTACACTGTATAAATCTGCCAGCAAGCTACTAGCACTACCATTACTAAATGGTTATATTAACTCCTCACCTGCAGTGTGCCATATTAAACATGCTATGAGTACTAATCAGGGTATTTTCCTTAACTAGTTACTGCTCCTGTCTTGAGAAATATATATCCTTTGTTCTGCCTCTAAAGCATTCCTGTATTCATTACTCTTTGATATTGGAAGCTTATTGAGGCAATATAAATACAGATTAGGATTATATGCTTCCTTACTAGCAAGCATATTTCCCAGTTTGTTACATTAACATATTACCACAGTTCTACTTCTAAAGTACTAAAGATAAGTAAAGAAGTGTCACATAAACAAGTGATTTCTTACATAATAAACCAGCCTTAAAAAAAAAAAAAAAAAAAAAAAAAAAAAAAAAAAATTAAAAAAAAAAAAAAAAAAAAAAAAATTTGTAACTATGGAGACATCAGATGTGGCCCCCCAATTTAAACCAACACCTGGACAACTTAACTCAGGCATTTAGAGATATACAGGTGGAAAACCAAAGTCTCAAAGCCTGTCTTAGAGAAGTGTTGGCCAATAGGAATGCTGGAAATGACCACCAGGCTGAGCCCCAGGTTTCCTACCCTGAGAAATTTACTGGTGATAGATCCACTTTTCGCCAGTTCAGAAACGCCTGCCTGTTGTTATTCGATTTAAAACCGAGATCTTATCCTACAGACAGATCCAAAGTATTAACTGTTCTCTCATACCTGCGAGGGGAACCTCGGGCCTGGGCTGACTCATTTTATGAGTCCCAGGACCCAATTCTGAATTCTTTTGATGCCTTCTTAAAGGCTTTATCCAACCTTTATGATGATCCTTATCGTCAGATTACTGCTGAGACTAAACTCAGAGGACTCAAACAGTTAAAAGCTCCAGTGGAGGAGTATATTACTCGTTTCAAGATTTGGCCCAGAGATCCACTCCTAAGGACTCATTACATCCTGTGTCTTATTTCTCTAGGCTCCTGACACCAGCTGAGCTGAATTATCCAGTTGGTGAAAAGGAGTTGTTGGCTATTAAGTCATCCTTTGACCAATGGAGGCATTTATTGGAGGGTACGGAGCAACCTATAGTGATATTTACTGATCATAAGAATCTACAGTATCTCCAGACAAACAGAACTCTTTCTGCTCGACAGCTCCGCTGGAGCCTCTACTTCTCTCGTTTCTCCTTCCACATTGCCTACCGTCCTGGCATACGGAATGGAAAGGCAGATGCTTTATCTAGAAGGGATAAAAAGCCTGAGTCTACTCAATTTCCATCCACCATCATTCCAAAATCTTCTTTTGTAGGTCTTCTATCAAATGATCTCACAGATCTAAAAACACATCAACAACAAGACATTACTAAGACCGCTTACACGCTTACCCCTGATAATGCTGGAATCCTCTACAAGGATTCAAGGCTATATGTTCCACCCTCGCTGCGAGATCAGGCAGTGTCCATTGCCCATGATTCATTATTAGCAGGTCATATGGGTATACACAAGACACTTGACCTTCTACAGAGGTATTTTTGGTGGCCTTCTATGAGAACCACTGTTAAAGAATACGTCAAACTCTGCGTTACCTGTCAAACCTGTAAGCCCTCACACCAACCACCTCTGGGTTTACTACAGAACCTCCCTATTCCCGAATTTCCGTGGACTTCTGTCTCCATGGACTTTGTAGTTGATTTGCCTAAATCTGAAGGTTACACCGTCATTTTTGTTGTTGTGGATCTCATGTCAAAGATGGCACATTTCATTCCAACCGAAACTCTACCCACTGCACAAAAATCAGCTCAGTTATTTCTTAGAGAGATTATTCGTTTACATGGAATACCCACTACAGTACTCAGCGACAGAGGCTCACAATTCACCTCAAAATTTTGGAGACATCTTTGTACCTCACTAGACATACATCAGTGTTTGACCACATCGTACCACCCACAGACCAATGGACAGTGTGAGAGAACCAATCAGTGGCTGGAGCAATTTTTACGTTGCTACTGTTCCCACAAACAAGAATCTTGGGCCACGTACCTCCCACATGCTGAGTTTGCATATAATAATACCACCAATACTTCTACGGGGTTTTCTCCCTTTTATATCAATTCAGGCTACCATCCCCGATTTCATCCATTGCCTATGACACACTCACCTTGTCCTCAGGTGAATGATCTCGTCAATTCCATCAAGCAGACTTACGTCGCCATACAGGATAACATCAAGCAAGCACAGGCCACCCAAAAGAGGTTCTATGACCTACGCCATCGCCCTCATCCTACCTACGCTGTAGGACAAAAAGTCTGGTTATCGGCAAAGAATCTGAGGATTCCAACTCCTTGCAAGAAGTTTAACAAACTTTTTGTTGGTCCTTTTTCTATCATTGCTCTTCCAAACCCGGTTACGGTGACTCTACAGCTTCCTCCCACTTACCGTATTCACCCGACATTTCATGTGTCCCTCATCAAGCCTTGCTACTCTTCTACCCCTCTATCAGCCACTTCCCTGGGTTCTCCTACCCCGGATCCTGAGTACGAGGTCCAGGCCATTCTGGACTCTAGACGTTGGCATGGTGAACTGCAGTATCTGGTTCATTGGTCCGGGTACGACTCTTCGGAGGACTCTTGGGAACCCGCTTCGAATCTCTCTGCAGATAGGTTGGTCTCTTTGTTTCATCGGAGGCATCCGGATCGTCCTTCTCCCTGAAACCTCTTTGATGTTTCCTTGGGGGGGGAGTATGTCATGGTCCTATCTTACACATTCCACCTTAATATATACTTTGCCATATCAAGCCTATACCACCTTAACATTGTCTCCTCCTGCCTATAAAGCCTGCACTGTCTAATTACTCTTTGCTGGTTTATTGAAGTGATTAACTCACAACTCCAGCTTGTATCCTGGTGAAAGAAAGTACTCGGCTGCATTTAAACTACTTCACTTGCACACCTTGGCAAAAGCGCTGCTTGTTGTCTTCCTACCTGGCTTCCTCTGACGTCACTGCAAGCCATTCACTCCTCACACGCTGCTCAGGCCTGGCAGCGTTCCAACTTCACAGCGTGCACAGACTTCCAGCTGCTCTGACACAGCCTTCCGGATCTCAAGGACTCACAGTGCCTTCAGCTTGCAACAAGTATAGCGACACATGAGGTTATCAGGTTCCGTATAAGCTTTTACTTGTAGTGTTCTAAGTCTGCTACTCTCACTACTTCCATATTTAAGCTTGCCATAATATTGACATTCCTCTATGTGTTACACTGTATAAATCTGCCAGCAAGCTACTAGCACTACCATTACTAAATGGTTATATTAACTCCTCACCTGCAGTGTGCCATATTAAACATGCTATGAGTACTAATCAGGGTATTTTCCTTAACTAGTTACTGCTCCTGTCTTGAGAAATATATATCCTTTGTTCTGCCTCTAAAGCATTCCTGTATTCATTACTCTTTGATATTGGAAGCTTATTGAGGCAATATAAATACAGATTAGGATTATATGCTTCCTTACTAGCAAGCATATTTCCCAGTTTGTTACATTAACATATTACCACAGTTCTACTTCTAAAGTACTAAAGATAAGTAAAGAATTGTCACATAAACAAGTGATTTCTTACACCAGGATCCCTGGGCTCTGGAGATTGTTTCCCAGGGATATCTTCTGGATTTTCAAAGCTTCATCTCCAAAGGGGAGATTTCATCTCTCACAATTATCTGCTAACCAGATAAAGAGAGAGGCATTCTTACGTTTCGTTAAAGACCTACTGGTTATGGGAGTGATTCACCCAGTTCCAAAGGAGGAACAGGGGCAGGGCTTCTATTCAAATCTGTTTATAGTTCCCAAACAAGAGGGAACTTTCAGACTTCTCAGGGTCCCATCCTTCAAGATGGAGACTATTCGAACCATCCTACCTATGATCTAGGAGGGTCAATATATGACTACCGTGGACTTAAAGGATGCTTATCTACACATTCCGATACACAGGGATCATCATCAGTTTCTTTAGGTTCGCCTTCCTAGACAGGCATTACCAGTTTGTGGCTCTTCCCTTCGGGTTAGCCACGGCACCAAGAATCTTTACAAAGATTCTAGGGTCCCTTCTGGCGGTTCTAAGGCCGCAGGGCATAGCAGTGGCCCCTTACCTAGATGACATTCTGATACAGGCGTCGACTTTTCAAATCGCCAGGTCTCATACGGACATTGTTCTGGAATTCCTGAGGTCTCACGGGTGGAAGGTGAACGAAGGAAAGAGTTCTCTCTCCCCTCTCACAAGAGTTTCCTTCCTAGGAACTCTGATAGATTCAGTAGAAATGAAAATGTTTCTGACAGAGGTCAGGTTGTCAAAGCTTCTAACTTCCTGCCATGCTCTCTATTCCACTTCTCGTCCGTCAGTGGCTCAGTGTATGGAAGTAATTGGCTTAATGGTAGCGGCAATGGACATAGTTCCATTTGCCCGCCTACATCTCAGACCACTGCAACTTTGCATGCTCAATCAGTGGAATGGGGATTACACAGATTTGTCCCCTCTACTAAATCTGGATCAAGAGACCAGGGATTCTCTTCTCTGGTGGCTATCTCGGGTCCATCTGTTTAGAGGAATGAGTTTCCGCAGGCCAGAATGGACTATAGTGACAACAGATGCCAGCCTTCTGGGCTGGGGTGCAGTCTGGAACTCCCTGAAGGCTCAGGGTTCGTGGACTCAGGAGGAGGCCCTCCTTCCGATAAACATTCTGGAACTAAGAGAGATATTCAATGCTCTTCAGGCTTGGCCTCAGCTAGCTGCGGTCAGGTTCATCAGATTTCAGTCGGACAACATCACGACTGTAGCCTATATCAACCATCAGGGGGGAACAAGGAGCCCCCTGGCAATGTTGGAGGTTTCAAAGATAATTCTATGGGCAGAGGTTCACTCTTGCCATCTCTCAGCTATCCATATCCCAGGAATAGAGAACTGGGAGGCGGATTTTCTAAGTCGGCAGACTTTTCATCCGGGGGAGTGGGAGCTCCATCCGGAGGTATTTGCCCAGTTGATTCAGCTATGGGGCAAACCAGAACTGGATCTCATGGCGTCTCGTCAGAACGCCAAGCTTCCTCGTTACGGGTCCAGGGATCCCAAGGCAGCGCTGATAGATGCTCTAGCAGCGCCCTGGTCCTTCAGCCTGGCTTATGTGTTTCCACCGTTTCCTCTGCTCCCTCGTCTGATTGCCAAGATCAAGCAGGAGAGAGTTTTGGTGATCTTGATAGCTCCTGCGTGGCCACGCAGGACTTGGTATGCAGATCTTCTACTTCAAGATCCCTTCAAACATCCAAATCTAATTTCTCTGCGTCTGACTGCTTGGAGATTGAATGCTTGTCACCAGGAAAATCTATCATAAGATATGGTGTAAATATCTTCATTGGTGTGAATCCAAGGGTTACTCATGGAGTAAAGTCAGGATTCCTAGGATATTATCCTTTCTCCAAGAGGGATTGGAGAAGGGATTGTCAGCTAGTTCCTTAAAGGGACAGATTTCTGCTCTGTCTATTCTTTTGCACAAACGTTTGGCTGAGGTTCCAGACGTTCAGGCGTTTTGTCAGGCTTTGGTTAGAATCAAGCCTGTGTTTAAACCTGTTGCTCCGCCATGGAGTTTAAATTTAGTTCTTAAAGTTCTTCAAGGGGTTCCGTTTGAACCTTTGCATTCCATAGATATTAAACTTTTATCTTGGAAAGTTCTGTTTTTAGTAGCTATCTCCTCGGCTCGAAGAGTTTCAGAGTTATCTGCTTTACAGTGTGATTCCCCTTATCTGATTTTCCATGCAGATAAGGTAGTTTTACGTACCAAACCTGGGTTTCTTCCTAAAGTGGTGTCTAATAAGAATATCAATCAGGAGATCGTTGTTCCTTCATTATGTCCTAATCCTTCCTCTAAGAAGGAACGTCTATTACACAATCTTGATGTAGTTTGTGCTTTAAAGTTTTATTTACAAGCTACGAAGGATTTTCGTCAAACATCTGCTTTGTTTGTTGTCTACTCTGGACAGAGAAGAGGCCAAAAGGCTTCGGCAACTTCTCTTTCTTTTTGGCTGAGAAGCTTAATCCGCTTAGCTTATGAGACTCATTCCACTAGAGCGGTGGCTTCCACATGGGCTTTTAAAAATGCGGCCTCTGTTGAACAGATTTGTAAGGCGGCGACTTGGTCTTCGCTTCATACTTTTTCTAAATTCTACAAATTTGATACTTTTGCTTCCTCGGAGGCTATTTTTGGGAGAAAGGTCTTACAGGCAGTGGTGCCTTCCGTTTAAGTGCCTGCCTTGTCCCTCCCTTCATCCGTATCCTAAAGCTTTGGTATTGGTATCCCACAAGTAATGGATGAACCCGTGGACTGGATACACCTTTACAAGAGAAAACAAAATTTATGCTTACCTGATAAATTTATTTCTCTTGTGGTGTATCCAGTCCACGGCCCGCCCTGTTATTTAAGGCAGGTGTTTTTTATTTTTAAACTACAGTTACCACTGCACCCTATAGTTTCTCCTTTTTTCTTGCTTGTCTTCGGTCGAATGACTGGGGTTGGCAGTTAGGGGAGGAGCTATATAGACAGCTCTGCTGTGGGTGTCCTCTTGTAGCTTCCTGTTGGGAAGGAGAATATCCCACAAGTAATGGATGAACCCGTGGAATGGATACACCACAAGAGCAATAAATTTATCAGGTAAGCATAAATTTTGTTTTTTATCTTTCCCCCCTCTATTTTTCTTACTCCCCCTCTCTTTTGCTCTCTTTCTCACCCTCTCTTTTGCTCTCTCTCTCACGCCCTCTATTTATCCTATCTCCCCTCTCTTTTGCTCTCTCTATAGGATTATTAGTTATTACTGGTCTCAAATATACTCAGAGATTTCATAGGAAAGAAGATTTTACAATCAGTGTCGTCAGTTAAAACAGCATTGAGGGGGGCGGAGCCAACCACCGCCATGGCAGGACGCATCTTAGCTGAGTTCCTGAACTTTGTATAATATTTGTGCCTATTTTCTAAACTTATCTGCCTCTCATGGGCCACAACTTTCCCGGTAACAAACTGAGGTTCCTTACTGCATATGGGCAGACTTCAAAAACTGTGACTTGGATGGCAAGACAGATTTAAGCCCGACGGGAAAGCCACATGGTGTTCGCCTGCACAAGCATGGAAGCCATCGAGGGTATCTAGTTCACTAGCTCCTCAGCCCTAGAAACCTGTAGTATCTGTCGAGCTGATCCGGAGTTACAAGCTATTACACAGCCTTCTCTCCTTTATGACAACGAGAGCCGGGAGTGCAGCGCATCTACCCAGTGCCTAACTCATTGTGGGGCCGCCGTTCACCTTAACATGAACATCACTCAGCGCACCTTCAGAATGCTAGATCTAGCCTACATCCTCGCTGAGCTTAGCTCCCGATTTGACCGGCAGCAAACAGATCTTCTCCACACCAAAAGATCTGCGGCTAACTGCCCTAATGGGGAAACCTATCAGCAAGACCTACCAATTGGCCTAACCTCGGCACTCATAGTGCGTAGCGCTGAGCAGCCTGTGCAACAACAGCTATACATCACCCTAACAGAGCACAGGGACGTGAATTCGGGTCGAGGGCTGTCTTGCACTCAGAGCCAGAAAGCTGCGGCAGTCCATATGGTGATACTTAAAGAAGGACCCACGCCACTAACCTCTATGTCACTAACCTCTATGCCAGAACGGAAGGAAAGCCTGGAGTTTCCGTTAGCTTGTCCTCTAGCACTGCAGCATCTCAGACAGGAGCCCTTGAAGTATCCAGATATGCAGGTCGGTCCATCTGATCTGACGGAGACGGAGCTTGCGGGTCAAACCTTGCCGGACACAGTGGAGACTTCCATGCAACCTCACGAGCATCACATGGGTGCAGAGGTCGCACTCGACCTACTCCATGACTCAGGGAAACTCGAGATTAAGCAGAGACATCTGCTCTCTTCAGCGGAGTGTGGAGTGACCAATTTCCGTGTGGAGGGCCTTGAGAAAGCCCATGCTTTGCACAACATGCTCGTCTGCTTTGTTAAAGGGCTAAACCTAATATCCTATATTTTACATACAGGCACCATATTATTCTCATTTGTATTAAAAAATCAGTGCGCCAAATACCTGTATATAAATTATATAAACATATAGTGCATCATAAATAAAACACCTATACATATATAAACAAAAGTGACATCTGTGAAAATAAAAACAGTGTAGTTAATAAACCCAGTCAAACCAAACCACTGATGTACGTGATGGGAATATTATAGCGGACAGTTCATCTAGTCCATAATCCAAATCCTAAATCTGGAACGGATGGCAGGCTGCTTCTTCGAATTTCTTGTTGGTGTCCCAAGATGTTAAACTCTGCAGAAGTGAATGATAAAAAAAGAAGGCGCCACCATAGTGCACAATCAGATGTGTAAAACACGCCAGTAAAACAAGTAAGACCGTACTTACAAGCTGTAAGACACTTGAGAAGTGTCACAAACGCCTTCTGGACTGTTATGGAGTCGTCCAGCTAACTCACACTGGTGGATCTCAAAAGTCCTCTGGGATGTGAGGGCGGCGATGGCAAAAGAAACCAGCATCCAGCAGCAGTTCCACAGAGCCGGCTCGTCCTGTACTATCCACTATTGTTGTAGATACAATGTATCAGATGAATAGGTTATGTGAGTAAATAAATGAATAAAAGATAGTTTGTGGCAAAAGTCTTGTAAAAGCAAACAGACTTTATTTGGGGTACAAAAGCACAACGTTTCTCGGTCTCTCCTGACCGTTTCCTCAGGTGCAATATACATAATAGTTTAAACCACGAACTTTTATTGCCGCATTTTCGGCGTCCTCTAAAGTGAACAGCGCATGCTGAATATCCAATGATGAGAGCAGTAATATTCAAGCCTCTGTGTATAATCAAATCAATAGCGTAGCCAGGATAAAGCTGCTATTGATGGTAACCAACCATAATCAGACAGTAAAACGCTCGACTATCTGAGCATATCAAAAATATATATGTATCTTGAAATATGTATGGAATATATCAAGAGTATTGAGAGGTATATAAATAAACTGAATCTGTATATATATGTGTACACAGGGTAAAAAAAAAAAAAAAAAAAAAATTCATAGCCGTTCGGTCACTCTTAGTGGTAACACCCACATCGCAACTAAAATCCTAAAGCTAAACAGGTTAAACCAGAGGGCCTCTCTATCAGGATACAAATTGTATAGATAAAACACTATTACTTAGTATACAACTCGTTATATAGAACTATGGATTAGAACCTCATATAAAAAGCCTATAAAATGCAGTGTTCTAAAACATATATTCATATTCTTAAAACATTGGCAGAGTTCAAAATCAAATAAAAACACAAATGTATCAAGGTATCATATCCTATTATTGGTAATGGACTGAATAAATGTAAATATAACACACCCTAAATACATGTATAAAAAGATATATATATATATACATATATACACAAAAAGGTATTAGTAAAAGTATAAATATAACCATACATGCATATATGTATATACACACATTATATACCCACTGAGCATAAATAGATCAATATACAAATGGCATTAACAATGAAATACAATATGCCTGTCATATAATAGTAATATAATACATCTGTATTATTAACATATGGTGTAATCGACGTCCCAGAGGGCCATAGTGGTGGATGTATCCACTAGAAGCCCTATGAGTATAATCTAAATATGTAGATATGCAACAAGGTGTAAGCTAAAAAATGTATTTAAAAATAATAAGATAACAATAAAATTAAAACTTAATTAAAAGCTGCCATATCAGTGTTGGCATTGAGACCGCAGGGAGACAAACTTTGGAGTTTCCATATCCAAAAGGTCTCCCTTTGTCTCAAATATAGGAACCTATTTATGCCCCACTTAGGTAGGATCTGTTCTAATGGAAATATGGAAAAGCAATCAGATGATGCAGAATGGCAATGACTAGCATGTTTGGGGACACTGTGGTTTTGTATATTGTTCTCTATATTTCTTTTATGTTCCACCCACCTCTTTTTTAGGGGCCTGGAGGTCCTCCCCACGTACTGGACCCCACAAACACACTCCAACAGATAAATGACAAAGGGAGAATCACACGTAAAATGTGAATTTATATTGAATTTTTCTTTGGTGGTAAATGAAATAAATTCAGTTCTATTTGGATTTGTAAAAGCACACAGGCCACAATGCGCCCGATTACATTTAAAAAAACCTGGTTTGCCTAGTATTGTAGAGTCTCTATTTCCAAAATTACATCCCTTAGCTTTGTTTTTCGACTGATGTACTTTCATGACTACTTTGCTGGGAGCCAGCTTGTTTTTTAAAGTAGGAGCTCTTCTGAAAGTACACACTGGTTGTTTACTCAGCGTGCTTGTAAGAAATGGATCATTCTCCAGGATATACCAATATTTTTGCAAAATGCCTTTAATCTTGTTATGATTGTTGTTATATTGTGTAACAAATCTAACCCCAGTGTTATTTTGATTCATAGGAGTTTTTGACTTCTCTTCTTTGTTGGTCTCCTTATTTACCCCTGTGTATTTAATAAAAAAATCCTCTCTGCATTTTTTTCTGGCTTCAAGAAAACTGGTCTCAATTAAACTACTAGGGAAATTCTTCTCTAAAAATCTTTCCTTTAAGAGGTTGGCCTGTATATCAAAAGTTTTCAAATCAGTGCAGTTTCTGCGCAACCTACAGAACTGGTTGTAAGGTATATTCTTTTTCCAGGGTAAGTGGTGGTTGCTTTTAAAGTTTAGATAGCTATTAGCATCCACTGATTTGAAAAAAGTTTTGGTAGAAATATTACCTAGGTTATCCCATTCAAGTATTAAATCCAGAAAGTCAATACTCATTTCATCTATTTTGGATGTAAAATGCAAACACATATCATTATCATTTAATCTTTTGACAAAATTCTGGGCCTCTAGATGGGTGCCTTCCCAGATGAACAAGAGGTCATCAATGAAACGGCCATAGAAGACCAGATTCGCCACCGAGCTAGAGGAATAGATGTATCTGTCCTCAAACAGGCCCATAAATAAATTGGCAAAGCTCGGGGCGAATCTGGTCCCCATGGCCGTTCCCTTGATCTACAAGAAAAAATTCTCTTGATAAACGAAATAATTATTCTTCAAAACAAATAGTATACACTCTAAAAGGAATTCCCTTTGTTTGTATGGCATATAGATGTCTTGTTTCAAATAGTATTCAATGGCTTTGATGCCTAGGTCATGAGCTATATTTGAATACAAAGCCGAGACATCACAAGTAAGCCATAAGAGTTTCCTATTTGCCCTCTTAATTTTAGAAATCTTATAAATAAGATCCGGGGTGTCTTGAATATATGAAGTTAAGGTGACTACTGATTTTTTTAGGAATTGGTCCACATATTCAGAAAGATTACATGTGAGATTGCCAATGCCCGAAATGATAGGCCTCCCAGGAGGATCCACCAAGTTTTTGTGGATCTTTGGGAGGTGATAATAGTATGCCAAATTTGGAGTATTTGGGATTAAAAAATCCCTTTCTTTCTTAGTTAGAATACCTTCTAACCAACCACGGTCTACCATTTTAACCAGACTGGCCAGAAATTTATTGGTGGGATTAAAAGTGAGAACTTTGTAATACTGTTGATCAAACAAAATCCTATCTGCTTCCCTGATATAATCTACACGATTCTGTATAATTATTCCTCCGCCCTTATCGGCTTCTCTAATTACTATGTTATTTTTGGAAACTAGTCTGGATAGAGCTTTGGTTTCATAGACATTCAAATTGGAATCTTTGATTTTATCTCCTGGTAATTTTCCAAAGTCTTCCAATACTAATTTCTGAAATAGTTCAATATTTAAACCTGCATTGGGTGGATTGAAGTTTGATTTGGGGGTTAAATTTGAATGTATATAATCTTCAAAAAGATCAGCACAGAGAGTATCTGGATCAAAATATACAATATCCATAGAAGGACGTTCACTCATATCATTTGTCAGAATTGGTTTGTGGCCTGAATCTTTTAATTTCTTTTCACAGAAATAACGCTGTAAAGACAATTTGCGAACAAATTTGTTCAGGTCCACAAACAAATCAAACAAATTATGTTGATTTGATGGACAAAACGATAAACCCCTATTTAAAACGCAAATTTCTTCATTAGAGAGAACGTGGTCAGATAGATTGTATATATTTTTACTCATGCGTTTAAGTTTCTCTTTTTTGGAAGCCTTACCTCTCCCTCTGCTGCCACGTTGGCGTATGATCTTTTTCTTGGTGTAGTAGTAACCAGTTTTTCCCCCTCTTGAGCCCTCTCTAGTTGTTTTAATCTGATTGGTGCATGTCTGAGATGTGGCGGGGTGTACATTTGCTTTTGGTTGTACTGAAAAACCTGAGATTTATTGATCTGTCTATTTTCATCTCTTTGATAACTGTTATTATAATCAATTTCATTTTGTTGGACTCTAGAATTACCCCCATGGTTCCTGTGTTGGAAACCAGGGCTTCTATAATCTCTCTCTTCCTCTCTGTTGTGTTGTTGGGTGTTATGGTGGTATTGATTATATCTGTGTGTGTGTGGACTGTTATTAGAGTTCTCTCTTTCCCAATTTGAAGTAGAAGATTGACTGTATTCCCTATAGTTAGAATTGAAAGGGGTATTATTTGTGTTTCTGAAACTCAAATTTTTCTTTTTATCCTTGGGTTTCTTATAATTGACTTTTACCCATGGTTTATCTTGTGGTGTATCTGTTACCGGTAAACCACTGTCAGGTTCACTTTCTAAAGTTTCCTTCTGGAGGTCATACACTTTGCCTTCTAGGTAATCTTTCTCATCTCTGGCTAGTTTTTTAATTTTAGTTTGTATAATTTTCTTTTGGAATGTATCTGATCTTTCTTGTACTTCTTTTATGTGTTTAACATAGTCAGTATTAGATTCATGTTTGATTAAGGTATTCTGAATTTCCTCGATTTCTAACTCCGTTTTATTCAATAGAATTGTTCTAAACTCAATTAATAGATCTATAAGTTTCAGCGAACAATCTGTCAGAGTGGCTTGCCATTTTTCAGTCAAATCTGCATCTTGTTTAAAGGAACATAATTTGGAAATTCTAAGACCTCTAGGGATCTGGCCTCTCTCTTTATATTTTTTGAGTGTGTCAATATCCCACCAATGTCTATGTTCGTTTTTTAAGGCATCCTCTAGTTTGTGGAATAATTGTACCATGGAAAGATCGTCCACAGAGCCGGCTCGTCCTGTACTATCCACTATTGTTGTAGATACAATGTATCAGATGGATAGGTTATGTGAGTAAATAAATGAATAAAAGATAGTTCGTGGCAAAAGTCTTGTAAAAGCAAACAGACTTTATTTGGGGTACAAAAGCACAACGTTTCTCGGTCTCTCCTGACCGTTTCCTCAGGTGCAATATACATAATAGTTTAAACCACAAACTTTTATTGCCGCATTTTCGGCGTCCTCTAAAGTGAACAGCGCATGCGTGGAGGTGTGACCACTGATAGAGCTTCCATTGGTAGCTGAATATCCAATGATGAGAGCAGTAATATTCAAGCCTCTGTGTATAATCAAATCAATAGCGTAGCCAGGATAAAGCTGCTATTGATGGTAACCAACCATAATCAGACAGTAAAACGCTCGACTATCTGAGCATATCAAAAATATATATGTATCTTGAAATATGTATGGAATATATCAAGAAATAACGCTGTAAAGACAATTTGCGAACAAATTTGTTCAGGTCCACAAACAAATCAAACAAATTATGTTGATTTGATGGACAAAACGATAAACCCCTATTTAAAACGCAAATTTCTTCATTAGAGAGAACGTGGTCAGATAGATTGTATATATTTTTACTCATGCGTTTAAGTTTCTCTTTTTTGGAAGCCTTACCTCTCCCTCTGCTGCCACGTTGGCGTATGATCTTTTTCTTGGTGTAGTAGTAACCAGTTTTTCCCCCTCTTGAGCCCTCTCTAGTTATTTTAATCTGATTGGTGCATGTCTGAGATGTGGCGGGGTGTACATTTGCTTTTGGTTGTACTGAAAAACCTGAGATTTATTGATCTGTCTATTTTCATCTCTTTGATAACTGTTATTATAATCAATTTCATTTGGTTGGACTCTAGAATTACCCCCATGGTTCCTGTGTTGGAAACCAGGGCTTCTATAATCTCTCTCTTCCTCTCTGTTGTGTTGTTGGGTGTTATGGTGGTATTGATTATATCTGTGTGTGTGTGGACTGTTATTAGAGTTCTCTCTTTCCCAATTTGAAGTAGAAGATTGACTGTATTCCCTATAGTTAGAATTGAAAGGGGTATTATTTGTGTTTCTGAAACTCAAATTTTTCTTTTTATCCTTGGGTTTCTTATAATTGACTTTTACCCATGGTTTATCTTGTGGTGTATCTGTTACCGGTAAACCACTGTCAGGTTCACTTTCTAAAGTTTCCTTCTGGAGGTCATACACTTTGCCTTCTAGGTAATCTTTCTCATCTCTGGCTAGTTTTTTAATTTTAGTTTGTATACTTTTCTTTTGGAATGTATCTGATCTTTCTTGTACTTCTTTTATGTGTTTAACATAGTCAGTATTAGATTCATGTTTGATTAAGGTATTCTGAATTTCCTCGATTTCTAACTCCGTTTTATTCAATAGAATTGTTCTAAACTCAATTAATAGATCTATAAGTTTCAGCGAACAATCTGTCAGAGTGGCTTGCCATTTTTCAGTCAAATCTGCATCTTGTTTAAAGGAACATAATTTGGAAATTCTAAGACCTCTAGGGATCTGGCCTCTCTCTTTATATTTTTTGAGTGTGTCAATATCCCACCAATGTCTATGTTCGTTTTTTAAGGCATCCTCTAGTTTGTGGAATAATTGTACCATGGAAAGATCGTCTATGGTTTCATCTGACATATCTTGTATATTCTCATGGTTACTAAGGGCTTCCCTAAGCTTTAACCTTTGGTCTTTGTTCTGCATGGTAAATATGTATATATATAAAAATATGAGGTGTGAGGTAGTATTAAATGTGTGAGTATAAATAGATAAACACCTCTGTAATAACCAAACTATGTGTATTTAATAGTGTGAAATGTGGTAATGTGAATCAGTAATTATAAGGTTCACAGGTGATACAAAAATTATATATATATACAATCTATATATATAAAACAGTGCAGTGATTGCAAACTATATATAAAAACCACTGCTATAATCTATGTGCATGTGTGCATAGATAGTGCGGTATCTTAGATGTTACCCACCGTATAACCATATATATAATGGCCGGTATGGTGGTGTATGTTAAGTGTAGTCACTAACTGATCAATACCCAAAAACAAGAAAAAAAACTTATATTAAAAAATCAGTGCGCCAAATACCTGTATATAAATTATATAAACATATAGTGCATCATAAATAAAACACCTATACATATATAAACAAAAGTGACATCTGTGAAAATAAAAACAGTGTAGTTAATAAACCCAGTCAAACCAAACCACTGATGTACGTGATGGGAATATTATAGCGGACAGTTCATCTAGTCCATAATCCAAATCCTAAATCTGGAACGGATGGCAGGCTGCTTCTTCGAATTTCTTGTTGGTGTCCCAAGATGTTAAACTCTGCAGAAGTGAATGATAAAAAAAGAAGGCGCCACCATAGTGCACAATCAGATGTGTAAAACACGCCAGTAAAACAAGTAAGACCGTACTTACAAGCTGTAAGACACTTGAGAAGTGTCACAAACGCCTTCTGGACTGTTATGGAGTCGTCCAGCTAACTCACACTGGTGGATCTCAAAAGTCCTCTGGGATGTGAGGGCGGCGATGGCAAAAGAAACCAGCATCCAGCAGCAGTTCCACAGAGCCGGCTCGTCCTGTACTATCCACTATTGTTGTAGATACAATGTATCAGATGGATAGGTTATGTGAGTAAATAAATGAATAAAAGATAGTTCGTGGCAAAAGTCTTGTAAAAGCAAACAGACTTTATTTGGGGTACAAAAGCACAACGTTTCTCGGTCTCTCCTGACCGTTTCCTCAGGTGCAATATACATAATAGTTTAAACCACAAACTTTTATTGCCGCATTTTCGGCGTCCTCTAAAGTGAACAGCGCATGCGTGGAGGTGTGACCACTGATAGAGCTTCCATTGGTAGCTGAATATCCAATGATGAGAGCAGTAATATTCAAGCCTCTGTGTATAATCAAATCAATAGCGTAGCCAGGATAAAGCTGCTATTGATGGTAACCAACCATAATCAGACAGTAAAACGCTCGACTATCTGAGCATATCAAAAATATATATGTATCTTGAAATATGTATGGAATATATCAAGAGTATTGAGAGGTATATAAATAAACTGAATCTGTATATATATGTGTACACAGGGTAAAAAAAAATAAAAAAAAAAAAAAATTTCATAGCTGTTCGGTCACTCTTAGTGGTAACACCCACATCGCAACTAAAATCCTAAAGCTAAACAGGTTAAACCAGAGGGCCTCTCTATCAGGATACAAATTGTATAGATAAAACACTATTACTTAGTATACAACTCGTTATATAGAACTATGGATTAGAACCTCATATAAAAAGCCTATAAAATGCAGTGTTCTAAAACATATATTCATATTCTTAAAACATTGGCAGAGTTCTCATTTGTGTTAGACTTGTCGCAGAGACTTTGGTGCCGTTTTGGGATAGGTTGACCTGAGGAACATTACTATAGCAGAGGAGGAAACCGATCACACTACAGGGAACTGTACTTGTTACCGTAATACTGTCACTATCCTTTCTCTGCAACTCCGGATTCCATGTGGGATTTCACATCGGCACTTGACCCTCTGCTACCCTCTCTACACTCATAATATTTTTCAGTTGTTTATATTAGTCCCAGTTATGCATTTCTTTAAACTTTGATACTAGTAATTTTTTTTCTTGTTGTTGTTTCTGTTACACCGGAACATCCCTATGTTAAAAGCCTCCTTAACCAAAGCTTGCTGCATTTATTAATATGGGGATTATCCTTGCAACATATAATTCTTTGTGGAGTTTAATACTGTTTACTGCTATATGTGAATATTCCTAGCCTCCCACAATTCAATGTACCACAGGTTTGAATATTGTCTGCAATATATTCTAAATGCATTAGCAGTTAACACTACCACCAGCCTTTCTATTAATATCCCTCCCTATTAGAACAAATAGGTCCTTTTATTATTACTATGTGACTCACATATAGTGCTACTAGATATATATTGAGGATATTTCAGCTCCCCTGTCTTACCTAATTCTTTAGAACTCCTTGACCCTTACCAATATATACTATTCCCCAGGTCAATGCATACACCCTATACTGTGGAGTGGGATAATTTTCTATCAGCATCACTGCGGTCTCTTCTGCATGGCTCTCATACCTAGGTGTTGGGACATGTATATACAAAGAGCATCCAATAGAATAGCTCCTATCCAATACCTCCATAATTGAAGACTGTAAATTGATAGGTTTCTTCCACACAAGAGTTTATACTGTTCAATTATTATTCTTAGTAAAATTATTGTTAACTCTCTTAACATTGCTAGTACTGTGTAGATATACATATATGACGCTTACAAGCCGACCCCGCATGCTGTATATACCAGTAGTTGGCATAGGCTAAAAGACAGCTCTTAAAGATATATACAACAGCCTAAACTGTCTCTTAGGACACATGAGCTGATGGTTCTTGTTCTTTTTTTTTTGTTGTTGATGATGATACATCATACTATGTCTGTACCGTACATATTTTATTAACCCTCATGTTAAGGTACTCCCTCCTTCCTTAGCTAAAATTATAGCTCATATTTCTCTTTACATAGATCCCCATACTTTATAGCGTCATAAGTTATGTTTATGTTTTTTAACTTCGTCTTTTCTAGAGGTGTTTTACCCAGCTTACATGGGGGATACAGGAGCGTTTATCTATATCACTAGTCAGCCTAAAAGCTCCCTGGCCCTAACTTTGACACAATGGTAACTTTTAAAAACTGCATTTAATACACTTCTAGCACGAAACAGACTGTGTTTTCTTATTACTATGTAAAGTCTTGTATTATTGCAGTACTCTATGCTCTAATTTATAAGATGTGCACTGTATTCACTGTTTGCATTTAGCTCAGTTACATACAGTGTTTTTCTATAACTATTAGTTGAGCATCAGTATATTTCACCTTCTTTAGAGCTTTATTGACTTCTAGAGGCACTACTATACTGTTTAACTGAACTGCAAGCCTGTTTTAGCACATGGTTCAGATTGAGATACCCTGGAACAAGATTTCCCCATGTACACTTTTATGATTCAAGGCTTAGGTTTGGGACTATTGTTATTAGAGTTGCTATTAGAGTGTCATTTATTGCATGGGACCTGAGAGTTTTACTATACCGGAGATATTCATGCTACCTTATTTGACATGGGTTCTATGCACTTTCCAAAATTATATATTTAATTCCATATATAAGTTAGATAGGTCTCCCATCTCATATTGATATAAACATCTATCTATAACCTTGTAATATATACCCCCATTAAGAGCTATCCCTGGATCCCATAACCGAATGTTTCCAACATCTCACCCTCAACACTAATATGCTCACCCCAGACAGCCTGCCCCCCTCCCTCTTTTCTAATAAGTGCGGCTCTTGCCCGCTGCACTCCTTTCCCCCTTTCTATACCTTAACCTGAGAAGGACCAATTCATAATCTTCCACCCTGTATTTTACCCTCACTAGATTACTTAGATCCCAGAGTGACCCCTCTTACATTGGGGGAGCATTTTCATTTCATTTGTTTCCATTTGTTTTTATCTGGTCCTCGACTTAACATCAAAAAAGAAGTCCCACTTTCTTCCGTCCAGTCCGGTTTACCAAGCAGTAGAGGAGCCTATCTAAGGGCCTTACTTTTTCATTTATTCCCCTTTCGGTAGACTCCAATACCAATTGGCAGACAGTTATAATCTTACATGTAGACCCCAAAGTTCTTAAAGCAGCCTTAATGATCACTTTGCTCAATCTCCTCTTATTGTAGCTGCATGTTATGTTATGTAATGCTTCTGTTCTTTTCATGTATACTTTATTTGTGTATTATTCCGGTCTATGGATGGACCTTGTATGTAATTTTGACTTACGACTTCAATAAAAACTTTAAAAAAAAACAAACAGCATTAAGTATACACTATATGGCCAAAATGATGTGGACACCCCTACTATTATGGAGTTCAGGTGTTTCAGCCATACCAACTGTTAATAGGTGCATAAAATTCAACACATGAAATAGGTCGTACTGAAGAGCTCAGTGTTTTTAAACGTCGCATTATCATAAGATGCCACTTTTGCCACCAGTCAATTTGTGAAATTGTACAAGATCTGCTCCTGTCAACTGTAAGTTTTATTATTGTGAAGGAAAAGCACTTAGGAGCAACAATTGCCCAGCCACGTAGCACATACAAATCATGTACCATCTGTTGCATCTCTCACTACAGAGTGAAGCATCATCAGCACAATAACTGTGCATCAGGAGCTTCTTCTAATTGGGTTTCCATGGCAGAGCAGCTGCACACAAGCCTCACATCTACATGTTCAATGCCCAAGCATTGGCTGCAGTGGTGTAAAGCACGCCACCATTGGACTCTTGAGTGAGGAATAACCTTTCACTATCAGGAACTTAGATATATGAATATAGATGATCTAGATGCCAAGAGAATTCTACCTGCTGGAATGCATGGTGCCTACTGTAACGTTTGGTGGAGGAAGGACTATGGTCTGGAGCTGTTTTCTGGATTTATTTCCAGTGAAGGGCCAGCTTAATGCTAATAGAAAGATATTTTAGACGATTGGGTGCTTCCAACAACAGTTTGATGAAAAGGCCCTTTCCTATTCCAGCATGAAACAAATTAACACAGAAACACTCAAAAGTATTGTGGAAAGTGAGTAACAGCTGTTATAGACATACGTGAGAGCCAACTCAATACCCATTGTTATGGAATGGGATCCCAACATGCTCATATAAGTGTGATGGTCAGGTGTCCTCATACTTTTAGCCATATAGTGTATGTGTGTGTGCAGATAGATATGTAGGTAGATAGGTTTATATTTATTTTATAAATAGCGATAGATACCCATTATCATAGACTATACACTATTTACATCTTTAGGGTCTTGTGACATGATGATTGTGCTTAAGAAGTGAATGAAGAATGATGGCATTTACTGCTTTGATTACTTAATTCTTATTATATTGATATGAAAGTGAATTTTTGGTGTTGCTGTTATTTACTGTTATTTTTGTTTGCCCCCCCCCGATGCAATACATTTTATTGCAGCATTTGAAAAGGTTTGAGACACACTACTTTTCTTTATGCAATATTCATATTTAGTAAAGATTTTTTTTATATATTTTTATTGAGGAATTGCATAGTACATAGATCAAGCTTACAAAAAAAATATACATTTGGTGTTTATACTAACATTATACTTGAGATATATTTGTGTTGTATCCACAAAAATAAAGATATACAAGATTTTTGCTTGAGTATTTTGTTGACTGTCCTCATTTTTCCTTATACAAATGAAATGGATCATTCTTGGATCCTTGTTGGTATTTTGTATAGAAGATTTAATAATTTTATAGCTGTAAACATGAACAAATTTAGTTAACCTAACTAGACGCCGAAACCAAACTCACTGACATCCACCAAAAAAGGAAAGACATATGAGAAATATTATATAGGGAAACTATTTATCATATTAAGGGTTACAAAGAACTACCCTATAAACAGTTCAAGTCTTGTCAAGATAAATAGTGATATTTGTGCGATGGAAGCATAGTTATACATTCCTCCAGATCTGCTATAGAGGTATTGCACCGCGTCTCTAATGGTGCTGAAACTTGTGGTGATTTGTGCTTGGCGAGTGTAGCTGCTAGGTTTAAAGGGCCTCTTTGCTGGTAAATTGTGGCGGTTGGTTCTTCCACATTGGTTCGACAGTGCCAGGATTATGAAGCCCGTGTTAGGGTAGCTGCTTAGCAGGTAGTCTAACGGGGAGGATGCAATGAGGTGTCGGCATAATGCTTCAAATTTTTGCCAATGAATATTGTAGTCATCTTGTAGGCCTGCTTCTTTACCAATTACCACTTTGGCTATAAGATAATGCTGCCTCTTTCCCGGATATTTTTTTCCTCCTTTCTTTGGGGTATTCCCTGTTTTATTGATGGCGTAAGGTATGTCCCCATTGGGGTGTCAACGCGGATAGCTAAGGCAGAACACCTCGGGTTACCGAGGGGCATGGCGCGCCTATTGTGTACCGCTACTCTAGGCCTTTATCGTCTGATTTCAAGCTCCGATATCAAGAATACAGCATTTTTCCAGTTGTGTGGTGCTCCACTATGAAGCGAGGCTTCGTGATATGCAAAAGGGATAATTTTGCTGTGGTATAATCTCCTTTAATCGGCGGATTAATGGAGGCTCAACTGGAGCTCCAGAGAATGCGACCTCTCAGGTTCGCTGTTCAGACACGCCCCATTATTTTCTGTTTTTTATATAAATATACCAAAAATGGGCCCGGCTCCTAATCTTACAATTGATAATAGGAGTAAATCAGAAAGTTGCATTAAAATTGCATGCTCTATCTGAATCATGAAAGAAAAAAAATAAGTTTCATATCCCTTTAAACTTGTAGAAGTTATTTTCCAAAACTATGGCCTAGATTTGGAGTTTGGCGGTAAAAGGGCTGTTAACGCTCCGCGGGCTTTTTTCTGGCCGCACCATAAAATTAACTCTGGTATCGAGAGTTCAAACAAATGCTGCGTTAGGCTCCAAAAAAGGAGAGTAGAGCATTTTTACCGCAAATGCAACTCTCGATACCAGCGGTGCTTACGGACGCGGCCAGCCTCAAAAACGTGCTCGTGCACGATTCTCCCATAGGAAACAATGGGGCTGTTTGAGCTGAAAAAAAACCTAACACCTGCAAAAAAGCAGCGTTCAGCTCCTAACGCAGCCCCATTGTTTCCTATGGGGAAACACTTCCTACGTCTGCACCTAACACTCTAACATGTACCCCGAGTCTAAACACCCCTAGCCTTACACTTATTAACCCCTAATCTGCCGCCCCCGCTATCGCTGACACCTGCATATTTTTTTTAACCCCTAATCTGCCGCTCCGTAAACTGCCGCAACCTACGTTATCCCTATGTACCCCTAATCTGCTGCCCTAACATCGCCGACCCCTATATTATATTTATTAACCCCTAATCTGCTCCCCTCAACGTCGCCGACACCTGCCTACACTTATTAACCCCTAATCTGCCGAGCGGACCTGAGCGCTACTATAATAAAGTTATTAACCCCTAATCCGCCTCACTAACCCTATCATAAATAGTATTAACCCCTAATCTGCCCTCCCTAACATCGCCGACACCTACCTTCAATTATTAACCCCTAATCTTCCGAGCGGAGCTCACCGCTATTCTAATAAATGTATTAACCCCTAACGCTAAGTCTAACCCTAACACTAACACCCCCATAACTTAAATATAATTTACATCTAACGAAATTAATTAACTCTTATTAAATAAATGATTCCTATTTAAAGCTAAATACTTACCTGTAAAATAAATCCTAATATAGCTACAATATAAATTATAATTACATTGTAGCTATTTTAGGATTAATATTTATTTTACAGGCAACTTTGTAATTATTTTAACTAGGTACAATAGCTATTAAATAGTTAAGAACTATTTAATAGCTACCTAGTTAAAATAATAACAAATTTACCTGTAAAATAAATCCTAACCTAAGATATAATTAAACCTAACACTACCCTATCAATAAAATAATTAAATAAACTACCTACAATTACCTACAATTAACCTAACACTACACTATCAATAAATTAATTAAACACAATTGCTACAAATAAATACAATTAAATAAACTAGCTAAAGTACAAAAAATAAAAAAGAACTAAGTTACAAAAAATAAAAAAATATTTACAAACATAAGAAAAATATTACAACAATTTTAAACTAATTACACCTACTCTAAGCCCCCTAATAAAATAACAAAGCCCCCCAAAATAAAAAATTCCCTACCCTATTCTAAATTAAAAAAGTTACAAGCTCTTTTACCTTACCAGCCCTGAACAGGGCCCTTTGCGGGGCATGCCCCAAGAATTTCAGCTCTTTTGCCTGTAAAAAAAACATACAATACCCCCCCCCAACATTACAACCCACCACCCACATACCCCTAATCTAACCCAAACCCCCCTTAAATAAACCTAACACTAAGCCCCTGAAGATCTTCCTACCTTGTCTTCACCATACCAGGTTCACCGATCCGTCCTGGCTCCAACATCTTCATCCAACCCAAGCGGGGGTTGGCGATCCATCATCCGGTGCTGAAGAGGTCCAGAAGAGGCTCCAAAGTCTTCCTCCTATCCGGCAAGAAGAGGACATCCGGACCGGCAAACATCTTCTCCAAGCGGCATCTTCGATCTTCTTCCATCCGGTGCGGAGCGGGTCCATCTTGAAGCAGGCGACGCGGATCCATCCTCTTCTTCCGTTGTCTCCCGACTAATGACGGTTCCTTTAAGGGACGTCATCCAAGATGGCGTCCCTCGAATTCCGATTGGCTGATAGGATTCTATCAGCCAATCGGAATTAAGGTAGGAATTTTCTGATTGGCTGATGGAATCAGCCAATCAGAATCAAGTTCAATCCGATTGGCTGATCCATTCAGCCAATCAGATTGAGCTCGCATTCTATTGGCTGATGGTATATTTTCTACCATATAAAGATTATCAATCATACATATGAGTAAAGTAATTCAGATACTATTGAGAGCAACATAGGACCAAGAGGCTTTTAGTTCTCTATATTAGCTCTTGAGTCTATTTCTCAGTTACAATCTACTGCTTTAAGCATTACCAGTTCTACTTCTATAACATAATCACAATATGCTGTTTTTTCACTTAGCACAGTGAGAGTGTTTTTAACTCTTCAGGGCAGCATTATCATCCACCAAAGCTGTCTTTTTAAAAACGTGACTAATAAAAGTTAATTTTTAACGTACAATATTTCTCAAGTTGTTCAAGGCACAGTAACCTAATTATATTACTTAAATAATGTTATAACAGTGCATATAAGCATTCTTTTTTCTAATGACTAACCTGCCACAACAGCAGGAGTAGTCATAAACAGTACCAATTGTGCAAGTCCTCCCACTTAAGAAGATGAGAGAGGCCTGTAATTTTCATCATAGGTATACCTCAACTATGAGAGACAAAATGTGGAAACAAATCCAGATAATCACATTGTCTGATTTGGAAAGAATTTATTTGTAAATTATGGTGGAAAATAAGTATTTGGTCAATATCAAAAGTTCATCTCAATACTTTGTTATATATCCTTTGTTGGCAATGACAGAGGTCAAACATTTTCTGCAAGTCTTTACAAGGTTGTGACACACTGTTGCTGGTATGTTGGCCCATTCCTGCATGCAGATCTCCTCTAGAGCATTGATGTTTTGGGGCTGTCGCTGGGCAACACGGACTTTCAACTTCCTCCAAAGGTTTTCTATGGGGTTGAGATCTGGAGACTGGCTAGGCCACTCCAGGACCTTGAAATGCTTCTTACGAAGCCACTCCTTCATTGCCCGGGCGGTGTGTTTGGGATCATTGTCATGCTGAAAGACCCAGCCACGTTTCATCTTCAATGCCCTTGCTGATGGAAGGAGGTTTGCACTCAAAATCTCACGATACATGGCCCCATTCATTCTTTCATGTACACGGATCAGTCGTCCTGTTCCCTTTGCAGAGAAACAGCCCCAAAGCATGATGTTGCCACCCCCATGCTTGTGTTTCTACCACCCCCATGCTTGTGTTTCTACCAAACAGTTCTACTTTGGTTTCATCTGACCATATGACATTCTCCCAATACGCTTCTGGATCATCCAAATGCTCTCTAGCATACTTCAGACGGGCCCGGACATGTACTGGCTTAAGCAGGGGGACACGTCTGGCACTGCAGGATCTGAGTCCCTGTTGGCGTAGTGTGTTACTGATGGTAACCTTTGTTACGTTGGTCCCAGCTCTCTGCAGGTCATTCACTAGGTCCCCCCGTATGGTTCTGTGATGTTTGCTCACCGTTCTTGTGATCATTTTGACCCCACGGGGTGAGATCTTGCGTGGAGCCCCAAATCGAGGGAGATTATCAGTGGTCTTGTATGTCTTCCATTTTCTAATTATTGCTCCCACAGTTGATTTATTCACACCAAGCTGCTTGCCTATTGCAGATTCAGTCTTCCCAGCCTGGTGCAGGTCTACAATTTTGTTTCTGGTGTTCTTCAACAGCTCTTTGGTCTTCACCATAGTGGAGTTTGGAGTGTGACTGTTTGAGGTTGTGGACAGGTGTCTTTTATACTGATAACAAGTTCAAACAGGTGCCATTAATACAGGTAATGAGTGGAGGACAGAGGAGCCTCTTAAAGAAGAAGATACAGGTCTGTGAGAGCCAGAAATCTTGCTTGTTTGTAGGTGACCAAATACTTATTTTCCACCATAATATGCAAATAAATTCTTTCCAAATCAGACAATGTGATTGTCTGGATTTGTTTCCACATTTTGTCTCTCATAGTTGAGGTATACCTATGATGGAAATTACAGGCCTCTCTCATCTTCTTAAGTGGGAGAACTTGCACAATTGGTGGCTGACTAAATACTTTTTTGCCCCACTGTATATAGGTAAGCTAAAGAACGCGGCTGTGGGTAAAGCCGGATGTAAGATCATAAATCCCCTCAGACTAATCGAATCACTGCATCAAACATATATAAAATGCACTGTAAAATCTTCACTATATTTTTGCCTCCACCTGGGGGGTTAAAGCCAGAGGATGGGTGGGGCAAAAATAATAAAAAAAAATAGTGTATATGGGGGAATTACAGTACATCGGGCTTTACCCACGGCCGCTTGGGTAATCCTATCATTACCCGGTTAATTCTAGGATTTCCTGGATTTCTGATTTTACCCATAAAGCATATGCATAGTACCTTAAGAAAGATATTACAGTACTGTAATCACAAATATAATAGTTTTAAATAAATATAGACTACCATTTGCATTTTAGAACTAACAAAAACAAACAAACCAACCAAAGACGCAGGCAAAGAAGATTGTGAGTTACTGGCAGAGAAAAATTATCATTTTTAATATTTTTAAAGTCTGGATTTTGGAATAATTCTCCAGATTTGGGGATGTGAAAGTGTGATTTGTGTTGCTGTCAGCCTAGATTATTTATTATCATGTGCACTGACTATGCACTAAAACTTTAACTTTGAAATAAATCTTTTTCTAAAAATGACAAAATGTTGAATTAAAAAAATGTCCAAAAATCATGCATTAATCTTTTTGAGTGTTTTCTGATGGACTGGAATTCTGCTATTGAATCCTCTCAAAGCAAAGTCCTGGTGAATATAAAGGGACAGTAAATAAACAGAGTATGCAATACAAATATTGATTATGTGATAAAAAAAAGAAAAAGAAATTGCAATATATTTTTATTATTTTACCCCTTTTTCTTGTAATTTATGTCTGAAAATTAAGAGTCCTTTTTCAAGCCTACCCCTGCCACATATCTATCCCTAATTGTTTTTAGCTGAAATAAGGTAAGAATTGCAGCCTTATGTAGAGTTTGGTTAGCGTTTTCAACTCAAGCAACAAATACGGTCTTCTCCAAATAAGGTGTATGTATGTATTGGGTACTTGTAAAGCGCGGCTAATCACCCGTAAGGGTCTCAAGGCGCTGTTCATTTTATCGACCTCGGAAGGATGAAAAGCTGAGTGGACCTCGCTGGGGATCGAACCTGCAACTCTTGGTTTGCTACAGAGCTCAGCCACAGTGCCTTAGCATGCTGAGCTATCTGTCCAGTGTGTGGAGTTTGACTATTAAAAGGCAATTGTTAGTTTTTTGCAAGACTGCAGAAAAATCTTGGAAGTTTACTGACCCTTTACCACAGTACAAAGTCATTTGGAAACTCCACCATAACTGCATTTAAAGTGATGATAAATTTGAGCGTTTAAAAACACTACGATTTACCATCACTAAAAATAAACTGGACTTTCAGTGTCAAACTAGTACGGCTACTGGTTTAGTGGTGGAAACGTCACCTCATTGAGAAAAGAGTGCTGTTCTGTGGGCAGTCAGAGGTGCTGTCTTTAGCAAGGAGTTGCAGTTCTTGGACTGAAAGTCCCTTTTATTTTTAGTGGTGGTAAATCCTAGAGTTTTTTTTATACGCTCCAATTTACTATTACTTAAACTAATAGATGGGATTGCTGTCATAATTCTGATTGATAACCTCCATTGATGGCTGTGACGCTGTAGCGTTACCCTACACCCTTGTTGAGAATTACTGGTATAGTTATACCTATTATCTTGTTCATATACCAAGAAGTAATGAGCTCAGTGGAGGAAATGGAAAAAAAACTGGACATTCTAGTTAAAATGATTTAGTTTGTGGTCTGTGGTTTTATATTGGGCATTATGAATACATTTTTACATTAAATAGCTCTGTAGCCATACATTTCTGTACTAAGACAAATTATATGTTGCATGAATCTCAACCTGCAAAATTAATCGCATTTACTCTATTGTCAACATTTCACTTTCAAGTTCAGCTGGTTAGTGGGTGTGGATATTGTTAAAGAATAGAATCCAAGCTGTCTATAAAATGAGCATACACAGGCAGATGGATTTTTTTAGCTCTATTATAATGTTTTTAAGAACAAAAAGTAATTGTTTATCATAAGCCTAAAATTAGAGCAGCATCTACTTGCATAAAACTGCCACAGTAACTTTAGATTTTCACAATTTCAAGCTATAAAGATAAAATGTGTGGTTTGTTAAATAGAAACTTAATTTATCACAACATGCATTTCTACTTTTGTATATAAAAAATGTATTTTAAATAATTTTGTGCTTTGTAGTTTTCCACCGATATTGTTTTAATAAGATCTTAATTATTTTGCTTTAAATATCTTTAACAATTGTATTTTTCTCTAGCAAATCTCCCAATGCCCACAATTGCGGTTTTGGATGGCATTGCCTTAGGTGGAGGACTAGAGATGGCGTTGGCCTGTGACATTATAGTAGCAGGTAAGATCACTTTGTCAATACAAAATGCCATGTGCCAAGTTGTTTTATTTTTGATTTTACTTATTTAAAGGGATACTGAACCCAAATGTTTTCTTTTATTATTCAGATAAAGCATGCAATTTTGAGCAACTTTCTAATTTACTCCTATTATCAATTTGTCTTTGTTTTCCTGCTTTCTTTATTTAAAAAACAGGAATGTAAGTTTACGAGCCGGCCCATTTTTGGTTCAGGACCCTGTATAGCGCTTGCTGATTGGTGAATACCATTTAGCCACCAATCATCAAGTACAACCTAGGTGCTGAACCAAAGATGGGCCGGCTCGTAAGCTTACATTCCTGCTTTGTTAAATAAAGATACCAAGAGAACGAAGAAAAATTTATAGTAGGAGTAAATTAAAAAGTGGCTTAAAATTGCATGCTCTATCTGAATCATGAAAGAAAAAATGTGGGTTCAGTATCCCTTTAATAATGTGTGTTTCCTCATATAGGGCTAGATTATAAGTAGAGCCCTAATTTATTGCACGCCTGCAGGCGCACAATAGTAGTAATAAAAAAGTAGCATTTAAAAAATAAACAAAAAAAAACACTGCACTAGGCAGTTTGAAGGGATTAAAAACGGCGGGTGTTGAGTGATAGAGAAAAAAACGGCACTGAAAAGTGCCTTTACATTACGGTCTATGGGACTGTGTGTTCCCTGTCAATATAAATATATATATATATATATAAATATTTATGTGTTAATATGTGTATATACACATATTAACACATAAATATATATGCATATAATCTATACATATATATTTAACATTTACTGCCATCACTTCGCTACTTTACTCCCTTTTCGGTGCACGAGGGAACACAGGGCATGAGAATGAGGCTATGGAAGCGAGTTCTCATGAGCACAATGCGTTCCATTAGCACACGCTGGTACTACTCTGGAGCACAAATATGACTTTTGCGAAAGCGATATTTAGAGCTCCACTTATAATCTGGCCCTTAATGAATAAGCATAAACAATATAATTAAAATATCATGGATGGGATGTGCTTACACTTTGTGCTGCTTTTTTTAAAAAAAAAAAAAAAAAAAGGTGATATAAGCAGTAAACACAAGACTGTAATATGAAATGTTTAAATATGCATAGTAAAACAACTTTGCAATATTCTTTCATTATTTATTTTGCTTTCTTTTTCTGTAATTTAAGTCTGCAATATTGTGGGTTTCCAACAAAAAGTGCACATTGCCTAGCCATGCCACACATCTATCTCTAATTGTCTTCTGCAGAAATTACAAACTGGAAAGTAATATTGTTAACAAAGTGACAATGGGTAGCTCTGTCCACTCCAGTAACAAGTTCATATTGGCAATTCCAAATAAATGGAGCGTTTGTATATTTAATGGAGTTTGAAAAACAATTGCAAAAAACAAGGTGTTAATGTATTCAAAACATGTCGCACCATTAAAATGAATGTCGCTCGCCATTAAAATTAATGTAGCTCGCTCCCGCTCTGGTCTAGTAGCGGGAGCAAGCTACATTCATTTAATGGCGAGACCGGGCACACTGTGACTAGACAGTGTTACCACAATGCGCTGTGTAAAAACCAGACCCGCTCAGTAGAGCAAGGAGCGGCGTTGTTGTAAAATGAGGTTTCTCTTGCAAGGTGTATCCAGTCCACGGATTCATCCTTTACTTGTGGGATATTCTCATTCCCTACAGGAAGTAGCAAAGAGAGCACACAGCAAAGCTGTCATATAGCTCCCCCTCTAGCTCCACCCCCCAGTCATTCTCTTTGCTGGCTCTAAGCACTAGGGTCTCTCTCGGGAGTGTAAAGTGAATGAGCATTCTGACGCTTTGGTAGCCGTATCCGATATACCCTCACAACGCTCTGAAGTGGGAGCGAGGGATTTGATGTCTGAGGGAGAAGTCTCTGATTCAGGAAGGGTTCCTCCCCAGACAGATTCAGATACATTGGCTTTTAAATTTAAACTAGAACACCTCCGTGTTTTACTTAGGGAGGCATTAGCTACTCTGGATGTCTGTGACCGTTTGGTGATCCCAGAGAAATTGTGTAAAATGGACAAGTACCTAGAGGTCCCTGTTTACACGGATGCGTTTCCGGTCCCTAAGAGGATTGCTTATATCGTTACTAGGGAGTGGGATAGGCCAGGAGTCCCTTTTGTCCCCCCTCCTGTTTTTAAGAAAATGTTCCCCATATCTGACCCCATGCGGGACTCGTGGCAGACGGTCCCTAAGGTGGAGGGGGCTGTTTCTACTCTAGCTAAACGCACAACCATACCAATTGAAGACAGTTGTGCTTTTAAAGACCCTATGGATAAAAAATTAGAGGGTTTACTTAAGAAAATTTTTGTTCAACAAGGTTTTCTTCTCCAACCTATTGCCTGCATTATTCCTGTAACTACTGCAGCTGCTTTCTGGTTTGAGGCGCTGGAAGACTCACTCCAGACGGAGACCTCATATGAGGAAATTATGGATAGAATTAAGGCTCTAATGCTAGCTAATTCTTTTATCACTGACGCCGCTTTCCAAATAGCTAAGTTAGCGGCGAAAAATTCAGGTTTTGCCATTTTGGCGCGCAGGGCGCTATGGCTAAAGTCCTGGTCGGCCGATGTGTCGTCTAAATCCAAGCTTTTGAACATTCCTTTCAAAGGGAAGACCCTATTCGGGCCTGAATTGAAAGAGATTATTTCAGATATCACCGGGGGAAAAGGCCATGCTCTCCCTCAGGACAAAGCCTTTAAAACAAAGAACAAAGCTCATTTTCGTTCCTTTTGCAATTTCAGGAACGGCCCCGCTTCGTCCTCTCCGGCTGCAAAGCAAGAGGGTAACGCTTCACAGCCCAAGGCAAACTGTAAACCTTACCAGGGCTGGAATAAGGGTAAACAGTCCAAAAAGCCTGCAGCTGCCACCAAGACAGCATAAAGGGGTAGCCCCCGATCTGGGACCAGATCTAGTAGGGGGCAGACACTCTCTCTTCGCTCAGGCCTGGGCAAGAGATGTACACGATCCTTGAGCATTAGAGATTGTAGCCCAGGGATACCTTCTAGAATTCAAGGACTCTCCTCCAAGGAGAAGGTTCCACATTTCTCGTCTGTCTACAGATCAGACAAAGAAAGAGGCGTTTTTACGCTGTGTAGAAGATCTACATACAATGGGAGTGATCCACCCAGTTCCTATTGCAGAACAAGGACTGGGGTTTTACTCAAACCTGTTTGTGGTTCCCAAAAAAGAAGGAACTTTCAGACCAATCCTGGATCTCAAAATTCTAAACAAATTCCTCAGTGTCCCATCATAACAAGATGGAGACCATTCGGACAATCTTACCAATGATCCAGGAGGGTCAATATATGACTACCGTGGATCTAAAGGATGCGTATCTGCACATTCCTATCCACAAAGATCATCACCAGTTTCTCAGGTTCGCCTTTCTGGACAAGCATTTCAGTTTGTGGCTCTTCCTTTCGGGTTGGCCACTGCTCCCAGAATTTTCACAAAGGTGCTAGGGTCCCTCCTGGTGGTTCTAAGACCGCGGGGCATAGCAGTGGCGCCTTACCTAGACGACATCTTAATTCAGGAGTCAACTTTCCAAAGAACCAAGTCTCACACGGAGATTGTATTGGCCTTTCTGAGGTCTCACGGGTGGAAGGTGAACATCAAAAAGAGTTCTCTCTCCCCCTCACAAGAGTTCCATTCCTAGGAACCCTGATAGACTCGGTAGAAATGAAAATATTTCTGACGGAGGTCAGAAAGCTAAAACTCTTAACTACTTGCCGAGATCTTTATTCCATTCCCCGGCCATCTGTGGCTCAGTGCATGGAGACAATCGGACTAATGGTTGCGGCAATGGACATAGTCCCTTTTTCTCAGATACACCTCAGACCACTGCAACTATGCATGCTCAAACAGTGGAATGGGGATTATGCAGATTTGTCTCCTCAAATTCAGTTGGACCAGGAGACCAGAGATTCTCTTCTCTGGTGGTTGTCTCAGGATCACCTGTCTCAAGGAATATGTTTCCGCAGGCCAGAGTGGATCATCGTAACGACCGACGCCAGTCTGTTAGGCTGGGGTGCAGTCTGGGACTCCCTGAAAGCTCAGGGCTTATGGTCTTAGGAAGAAACTCTTCTCCCGATAAACATTCTGGAACTGAGGGCGATATTCAACGCTCTTCAGGCATGGCCTCAACTAGCGGCGGTCAAATTCATCAGATTTCAGTCGGACAACATCACGACTGTAGCTTACATCAATCATCAGGGGGGAACAAAGAGTTCCCTAGCGATGACGGAAGTAACCAAAATAATCAGGTGGGCAGAGGATCACTCCTGCCATCTCTCAGCAATTAACATCCCAGGAGTAGACAACTGGGAGGCGGATTTTCTAAGTCGTCAGACTTTTCACCCAGGGGAGTGGGAACTCCACCCGGAGGTATTTGCCCAGCTGACTCAGCTATGGGGCACCCCAGAGTTGGATCTGATGGCGTCCCGTCAGAACACCAAACTTCCTCTCTACGGGTCCAGGTCCCGGGATCCCAAGGCGGTATTGATAGATGCTCTAGCAGCGCCTTGGTCCTTCAATCTGGCTTATGTTTTTCCACCGTTTCCTCTCCTCCCGCGTCTGGTTGCCAGAATCAAGCAGGAGAAGGCTTCGGTGATTCTAATAGCGCCTGCGTGGCCACGCAGGACTTGGTATGCAGACCTAGTGGACATGTCATCCGTCCCACCATGGACACTGCCAATGAGGCAGGATCTTCTAATACAGGGTCCGTTCAAGCATCCAAATTTAGTTTCTCTACGTCTGACTGCTTGGAGATTGAACGCTTAATTCTATCAAAGCGTGGGTTCTCTGAGTCAGTTATAGATACTCTGATTCAGGCTAGAAAGCCTGTCACCAGGAAAATCTACCATAAGATATGGCGGAAATATCTTTGTTGGTGTGAATCCAAGGGTTACTCATGGAGTAAGATTAGGATTCCCAGGATATTGTCCTTTCTCCAAGAAGGACTGGAGAAAGGATTGTCAGCTAGTTCCTTAAAAGGACAAATATCTGCTTTGTCTATCCTGTTACACAAGCGTCTGGCAGAGGTACCAGACGTTCAAGCGTTTGCTCAGGCTTTAGTCAGAATCAATCAAGCCTGTCTATAAACCTGTGGCTCCGCCATGGAGTTTGAATCTAGTTCTTTCAGTTCTTCAAGGGGTTCCGTTTGAACCTTTGCATTCCATAGACATTAAGTTGTTATCTTGGAAAGTTTTGTTTTTGATAGCTATCTCTTCTGCTCGAAGAGTTTCAGAATTATCTGCCTACAGTGTGATTCACCTTACCTGGTGTTCCACGCAGATAAGGTAGTTTTGCGTACCAAGCCTGGTTTTCTTCCTAAAGTTGTTTCTAACAAGAATATTAACCAGGAAATAGTTGTTCCTTCTCTGTGTCCTAATCCATCTTCGAAAAAGGAACGTCTATTACACAATCTTGATGTAGTTCGTGCTTTAAAGTTCTATTTACAAGCAACTAAGGATTTCAGACAAACATCTTCCTTGTTTGTTATCTATTCTGGTAAGAGGAGAGGTCAGAAAGCGACTGCTACCTCTCTTTCCTTTTGGCTGAAAAGCATCATCCGTTTGGCCTATGAGACTGCTGACCAGCAGCCTCCTGAAAGAATTACTGCTCATTCTACCAGAGCAGTGGCTTCCACATGGGCTTTCAAAAATGAGGCTTCTGTTGAACAGATTTGTAAGGCAGCGACTTGGTCTTCACTGCATACTTTTGCCAAAATTTACAAATTTGATACTTTTGCTTCTTCGGAGGCTATTTTTGGGAGAAAGGTTTTGTAAGCAGTGGTGCCTTCCGTTTAAGGTACCTGTCTTGTTCCCTCCCTTCATCCGTGTCCTAAAGCTTTGGTATTGGTATCCCACAAGTAAAGGATGAATCCGTGGACTGGATACACCTTGCAAGAGAAAACAGAATATATACTTACCTGATAAATTACTTTCTCTTGCGGTGTATCCAGTCCACGGCCCGCCCTGGCATTTAAGTCAGGTAAAATTTTTTTTGTTTAAACTACAGTCACCACTGCACCCTATGGTTTCTCCTATTTCTTCCTAACCTTTGGTCGAATGACTGGGGGGTGGAGCTAGAGGGGGAGCTATATGGACAGCTTTGCTGTGTGCTCTCTTTGCTACTTCCTGTAGGGAATAAGAATATCCCACAAGTAAAGGATGAATCCGTGGACTGGATACACCGCAAGAGAAAGTAATTTATCAGGTAAGCATAAATTCTGTTTTTTACATACAATTTCTCTGAAATAATTGAAAATATAAATGTGCCAGTAAACTAATGTTATATAATTCTGCACTATGTGCAGAATTATATAACATTTGTATGTAAGTTTACTGCCCCTTTAAGAGTAGTTGCTACATATTGGGCCTTTTGTAATGAGGCTTCTATGGAACAGATCTGTAAGGCAACTACTTGGTCCACTTTGTATATTTAAAGGGATACTAAACCCACATTTTTTCTTTAATGATTCAGATAGTGCATGCAATTTTCAGCAACTTTCTAATTTACTGCTTTTATCAATTTTTCTTCGTTCTCTTGGTATCTTTATTTAAAAAGTAGAACCTGGGTTGCACTTGCTTATTTGTGACTAATAAGTAAGCTCTGTCCAAGGTGCTAAACCTAAAATTGGCCAGCTCCACAAAAATTATATTAAAAAATACGACAATTCCTCTGCTAACTTTATTTCCATCTAAAGGGGAGGAGAATCCACGGCTTCATTCATTACTAGTGGGAATTAAGAACCTGGCCACCAGGAGGAGGCAAAGACACCCCAAACAAAGGCTTAAATACCTCCCCCACTCCCCTTATTCCCCAGTCATTCTTTGCCTTTCGTCACAGGAGGTGACAGAGAGGTGCCGGAATATCAGAGGTCTCTTATGAGGGGTTCTACCCTTCGCTATGGGACAGGAGTTTAAATAGCCATTTAAGCTTCTCAACTTGAGGGCCTGGGTGAACGTTAGAGTCCGGAGATGCAGGGGGAGCTTCCCTTTGCGACACAATCCCAACTCATATTAACAGCTACTTTAGTAATCGGCGTTGACGAGTTTCGCAGATTGCTTCTTCTCTCAAGTCCATGTCAAGAGCGCAGCTACTACTTGTCACACTTGAAGGGCCGTGTTCCTGTTCCACCGCGTAGATTCTGGCAAGATCGTTTCATTTTTACGTAATGATAACACAGAAGCAGGGCCACAGTGTGGCGCCTTTATCTTTATAGAATCAAGGGGTAATATTCCTATGAAGGGATTATTGAGCCGGGGGGGTATGTACATGATAAGTTTATTATGTGATTGCTGCGTTATGTGCAAGGACGCGGCGCTGGCATTTTCTTTTACAAAGATATGACGTGTCCACGGATTTCATCCTTACTTGTGGGATATTAACCTCCTGCTAACAGGAAGTGGCAAAGAGCACCACAGCAGAAATGTATATATAGCCCCTCCACCCCCAGTCATTCTCTTTGCCTGTGTTATACTAGAATGACATGGTAAAGTGAGGTGTTAGTTTTAGTTTCTTCAATCAAGAAGTTTTTTTATTTTAAATGGTACCGGTGCGTACTATTTTCCTCAGGGGGATATGGAAGAAGATTTCTGCCCTGAGGTTTAATGATCTTAGCATTCGTAACTAAGATCCACACTGGTTCCCACAAGACTTCTGAAGGTAACCATGAGACATCTTCAGTGTGGAGACCGGTTTCATGCTACAAGCAGCATTAACCCCTTAAGGACCAAGTCCATTTTTCAATTTCTTTCCCTTAAGGACCAGGGCTATTTTTACATTTCTGCAGTGTTTGTGTTTAGTTGTAATTTTCCTCTTACTCATTTACTGTACCCACACATATTATATACCATTTTTCTCGCCACTAAATAGACTTTCTAAAGATAACATTATTTTCATCATATCTTATAATTTATTATTAAAAATATTATAAAATATGAGGAAAAAATGGAAATCTGTTACACATCTACAACCACCAAAAAACAACCATGCTAAATAGTTTCTAAATTTTGTCCTGAGTTTAGAAATACCCAATGTTAACATGTTCTTTGCTTTTTTTGCAAGTTATAGGGAAATAAATACAAGAAGCACTTTGCTATTTCAAACCCACTTTTTTTCAAAATGAGCGCTAGTTACATTGGAAGAAGACATCCCAAAGTATTGATCTAGGCCCATTTTGGTATATTTCATGCCACCATTTCACCTCCAAATGCGATCAAATAAAAAAAAAATGTTCACATTTTCACAAACTTTTTCACAAAATTTAGGTTTCTCACTGAAATTATTTACAAACAGCTTATGCAATTATGGCATAAATGGTTGTAAATGCTTCTCTAGGATCCCCTTTGTTCAGAAATAGCAGACTTATATGGCTTTGGCATTGCTTTTCGGTAATTAGAAGGCTGCTAAATGCCACTGCGCACCACACGTGTTTTATGCCCAGCAGTGAAGGGGTTAATTAGGGAGCATGTAGGGAGCTTGTAGAGGTAATTTTAGCTTAAGTGTAGTGTAGTAGACAACCCAAAATATTGATCTAGGCCCATTTTGGTTTATTAAATGCCACCATTTCACCGCCAAATGCGATCAAATTTAAAAAAAAAACTTACATTTTTTCGCAATTTTAGGTTTCTCACTGAAATTATTTACAAACAGCTTGTGCAATTATGGCACAAATGGTTGTAAATGCTTTTCTGGGATCCCCTTTGTTCAGAAATAGCAGACATATATGACTTTGGCGTTGCTTTCTGGTAATTAGAAGGCCGCTAAATGTTGCTGCGCATCACACGTGTATTATGGCTAGCAGTGAAGGGGTTAATTAGGTAGTTTGTAAGGAGCTTGCAGGGTTAATTTTAGCTTTAGTGTAGAGATCAGCCTCCCACCTGACACATCAGACCCCCTGATCCCTCCCAAACAGCCCCCTTCCCTCCCCCACCCCACAACTGTCCCCGACATCTTAAGTACTGGCAGAAAGTCTGCCAGTACTAAAATAAAAGGATTTTTAATTTTTTTAGCATATTTACATATGCTGTGGTGTAGCATCCCCCCTTAGCCCCCAACCTCCCTGATCCCCCCCAAAACAGCTCTCTCTCCTTTCGGAACTTTAAAGGAGGTCCCCCCGCTTCTTCCACAAAGCAGCATGAAGGGGTGGCCCCTGATCCAGGACCGGATCTAGTAGGGGGCAGACTTTCTTTCTTTGCTCAGGCTTGGGCAAGAGATGTTCAGAATTCCTGGGCACTAGAAATAGTGACCCACGGTTATCAATTGGAATTCAAGGATTTTCTCCCAAGAGGGAGATTTCATCTTTCAAAATTATCTGCAAACCAGATAAAGAGAGAGGCGTTCTTACGCTGTGTAAAAGACCTTTTTACTATGGGAATAATCTGTCCTGTTCCTAAATTTTAACAGGGACAGGGGTTTTACTCAAACCTATTCGTGGTCCCCAAAAAAGAGAGGGAACGTTCAGACCCATTTTGGACTTCAAGTGTCTAAACAAATTTCTAAGAGTTCCATCATTCAATATGGAGACAATTCGAATGATTTTGCCAATGATCCAGGAGGGTCAATATATGACTACCGTGGATTTGAAGGATGCTTACCTTCATATTCCAATCCACAAAGATCATCATTGTTTTCTAAGGTTTGCCTTCTTGGACAAACATTATCAGTTTGTGGCTCTTCCTTTCGGGTTGGACACAGCACCCAGAATCTTCACAAAGGTTCTAGGGTCTCTTTTGGCGGTTCTCAGACCGCAAGGGATAGCGTTGGCGCCTTATCTGGACGATATTCTAATTCAGGCGTCAACATATCATCTTACAAAATCTCACACGGACACAGTGTTGTCTTTTCTGAGAACTCACGGCTGGAAGCTGAACATAGAGAAGAGTTCACTTGTTCCACAGACAAGGGTTCCTTTCTTGGGAACTCTGATAGACTCGATAGCCATGAAAGTATTTCTGATGGAGGTCAGAAAATCAAAGATTTTTAATACTTGCCAAGCACTTCTGTCCATTCCTCGGCCATCAGTGGCTCAGTGTATGGAGGTAATCGGATTAATGGTAGCGGCAATGGACATCGTTCCGTTTGCTCGCTTTCATCTCAGACCACTGCAACTGTGCAAGCTCGGTCAGTGGAATGGGGATTATGCGGATTTATCTCCAAAGATAATTCTGGATCAAGAGACCAGAAACTCTCTTCTTTGATGGTTGTCGCCAGATCATCTGTCCCAGGGGACTTGTTTCCGCAGACCCTCGTGGGTGATAGTGACAACAGATGCCAGCCTTCTGGGCTGGGTGCAGTTTGGAACTCCCTGAAGGCTCAGGGTGTTTGGACTCAGGTGGAGTCTCTACTTCCAATCAATATTCTGGAACTGAGAGCAATATTCAATGCGCTTCAGGCGTGGCCTCAGTTGGCTTCGGCCAAATTCATCAGATTCCAGTCAGACAACATAACGACTGTGGCATATGTCAATAATCAGGGGGGAACAAGGAGTTCCTTAGCGATGATAGAAGTATCCAAGATAATCAGTTGGGCAGAGGCCCACTCTTGTCATCTGTCAGCGATCTACATCCCAGGGGTAGAGAACTGGGAAGCAGATTTTCTAAGTCGGAGGTATTTGCCTCCTTGATTCTCAGATGGGGCAGACCGGAATTGGATTTGATGGCATCTTGTCAGAATGCCAAGCTTCCAAGATACGGATCCCGGTCAAGGGATCCTCAGGCTGAACTGATAGATGCCTTGGCAGTACCTTGGTTGTTCAGCCTAGCTTATGTGTTTCCGCCGTTTCCTCTCCTCCCATGCGTGATTGCTCGAATCAAACAGGAGAGAGCTTCAGTGATCCTGATAGCGCCTGCGTGGCCACGCAGGACTTGGTATGCAGATCTAGTGGACATGTCCTCTCTGCCACTGTGGAAACTTCCGTTGAGACAGGACCTTCTCATTCAAGGTCCTTTCCAACATCCAAATCTAATTTATCTGCAACTGACTGCGTGGAGATTGAACGCTTGATTTTATCGAAGCGAGGATTCTCTGATTCAGTTATCAATACCTTCCTAAGGTTGTTTCGAATAAGAATATTAATCAGGAAATTGTTGTCCCTTCCTTGTGTCCTAATCCTTCTTCTAAGAAGGAGCGTCTGTTACATAACTTGGACTTGGTCCGTGCCTTAAAGTTTTACTTACAGGCAACTAAGAATTTCCGTTAATCATCTTCATTATTCATTGTTTATTCTGGAAAGTGTAGGGGTCAGAATTACGGCTCATTCTACTAGGGCTGTGGCTTCCACATGGGTTTTTAAAAACGATGCATCTGTGGAACAGATTTGTAAGGCTTCGACTTGGTTGTCCCTTCACACTTTTTCCAAATTTTCCAAATTTGATACTTTTGCTTCTTCTGAGGCTATCTTTGGGAGAAAGGTTCTTCAAGCAGTGGTGCCTTCCGTTTAGGTTCCTGTCTTGTCCCTCCCTTTCATTCGTTTCCTATTGCTTTGGTATTGGTTTCCCACAAGTAAGGATGAAATCCGTGGACTCGTCATATCTTTGTAAAAGAAAACTAAATTTATGCTTACCTGAAAATACTTTCTTTTACGATATGACGAGTCCACGGCCCACCCTGTTCTTTTTAAGACAGTTTTTCTTTATATTTTTTGTAAACTTCAGTCACCTCTGCACCTTTTTAGCCTTTCCTTTTTCTCTTCCTATACCTTCAGCCGAATGACTGAGGGTGAAGGGGAGGGGCTATATATACAGCTCTGTTGTGGTGCTCTTTGCCATTTCCTGTTAGCAGGAGGTTAATATCCCACAAGTAAGGATGAAATCCGTGGACTCGTCATATCGTAAAAGAAAGTAATTTATCAGGTAAGCATAAATTTATTTTTTGTGGAACTGACAGGTTATCTTCCGGGAGTTTTGTGCTGTCTTTTTTGGTGCGTTTTCTCATCGGCAGGGGCGGTCCTGCATAGTCATCCTTGTGACCGGGTGGGGCTTCTTCTGATCTGCGACGGAGGAGACACTGCGGTTTCTGAGTCTGGTTCATAGGAGGTGGTGAGTGCCCCGGCCATTGGTGGTTATAAAGGTGCCTGTTCTAGTCTTTTTCTAAAAAGCTGTAGAGGATTCTGACGCGTTAGAGGGTACTCCCTCTTTATCTAAGTCTTATAGCTGTGTTTATTGTGAGGCTTTGGTAGACCAGCCTGTGCAATTGTGTTCCACATGCCTTGAGAAGGCTACAACTTCCAAACATAAGAGAATTTCTAGCACTACTGAGCCGTCCACCTCTGAGGGGTCTCCATCCCGTGAGGTGTGTTCCCCATTGGCATCCCCTATACCACGTGCAGCGCCCCAGGGTCCGACTGTTACCCCTTCGGGGGAAATTGCTTGGCAGCCGGACTTTGAGGACCAGCTTGAAACGGCAGTCGCTAAGGTGATCCATGCTTTGCCGCATTCTGCTAAGCGCAAGCGTAGAGCTTTTCATAGCGGCCCGACCCAGGAGTTGTGTCTGTCGGACACCCTAGAGGGGTGGTACGAGGACGAGGCCCAATCCAACGTGTCGGAAGAGGCCCTTTCGGGGTCGAAGTCCGCGTCATCTAAACCTCAGTTTTCAGTTTAAAATGGAGAACTTGCGTTTTTTGTTAAAGCAAGTGCTGGCTACCTTAGAGATTCCGAAACCCAAACTACCAGAGGAGCCCTCCATTCCTAAGTTGGATAAGGTCTGGTTCCCAGACCTTCCCGGTTCCTGTCAAGATGGCGAACATTATTAGGAATGAGTGGAAGCGATTAGGTTCTTCCCTTTCTCCTTCTTCTCAATTTAAAAAGCTTTTCCCCGCCCGGGAGGCCCAGCTAGAGTTGTGGGGGACCATTCCCAAGGTGAATCGGGCCATTTCCACGCTCGCTAAGTGCACAACGATTCCTTCAGAGGATAGTTCTATGTTCAAGGAGCCTTTGGTTAAGAAGTTGGAAAACATGTTGCGAAAGATGTTTCAACACACAGAGTTTGTTTTTCAACTTGCAGCGGCGGTAGCTGGAGCTGCGTCATATTGGTGCGATGCATTTTTTTATATGATTGAGGGTGAACCCTCTTTCGAAGAGGTGCAGGAAAAGATTAAGGCCCTAAAGGTGGCCAATTATTTCATTTGTGACGCTAATATGCAGATTATCCGCCTGAATGCCAAGGTGTCAGGTTTTTTAGTTCTAGCACACAGAGCTCTGTGGCTAAAATCTTGGTCAGCGGACATGACCTCTAAGACAAGGCTTTTGTATTTGCCTTTCAAGGGCAAGATCCTGTTCCGTCCAGGTCTGAACTCTATCATATCCACGGTTACAGGAGGCAAGGGTGCCTTCCTTCCCCAGGATAAGAAGGCAAAGCCTAAGAGTGCTTATTTTTGTCCCTTTCGCTGGGATAAGGTGCAACACGCTCAGCCCACCGCAAAAGCGGACCAATCCGATGGTGCCTGGAAGCCTGCTCAAGCTTGGAACAAGTCTAAGCAGCATAAGAAGCCCGTCAAGACTAAGTCCGCATGAAGGGGCGGCCCCCAACTGGTCTGCGGACTGAGTAGGGGGCAGATTGTCTCTGTTCTTAGAAGCCCGGTTGCAAGACGTTCAGGACCCCTGGGTTCTGGAGATAGTCGCCCAGGGTTACAGGATAGGGTTCAAGTCCTCTCCGCCCAGGGGCAGATTCCTGCTGTCAAACCTGTCTTCAAGGTCGAAAAAAAGAGAGGCCTTTCTGGGTTGCGTGCGGGATCTCTCCGCTCTAGGGGTTATTGTACCAGTACCCCAGGCAAAAAGGGGTCTAGGGTATTACTCCAATTTGTTTGTTGTCCCAAAGAAGGAGGGCACGTTCTGCCCGATTCTGGACCTCAAATGTTTAAACAAGTTCCTGTCCGTTCCATCGTTCAAAATGGAAATGATCAGATTCATTCTGCCCCTAGTTCAAGAGGGGCAGCTAATTACCTCTATAGACTTGAAGGATGCCTATCTTCATGTTCCGATTCACAGGGACCATTTCAGGGTTCTCAGATTTGCCTTTCTGGATCAGCATTTCCAGTTTGTGGTTCTTCTCTTTGGTCTGGTGACGGCCCTGAGAGTCTTCACATAGGTCCTGGGGGCCCTTCTAGCAGTAGCCAGATCCCAGAGCATCACAGTGGTGCCGTACCTGGACGACATTCTGGTTCAGGCGCCGTCATCCCATGTGGCAGAGGCCCTCACCAGGGTCTTGCTGCAGTACCTTCAGTCTCAACCAGGGTTGAGTTCTTGAGCACAATCATAGACTCCATGTCCATGAAGATCTTTCTCATGGACAAACAACGCACAAAGATGGCGTCTACCTGTCTTGCCCTCCAGTCTACAGTGAGACTATCTGTAGCTTAGTGCATGGAGTTGATTGGGCTCATGGTCTCCAGCATGGACATCATTCCATTCGCCAGGTTTCATAACAGACCTCAGAACTGCGATCATTCCAATCTGTCTCAGCCGATACACATGGATGCGTGGACTCGGCTTTCCCTCTCCTGGTGGATCCGCCTGTCCATGCGGACATTCTTCCTGAGACCGTCCTGGGAGATTGTTACCACGGACGAGAGTCTGGCAGGATGGGGAGCTGTTTGGGGTGCCAGGATGACACAGGGGAAGTGGTCTCGGCTTTATCAGGTTTCAGACGGACAATTTCACCTCGGTGGCTTACATCAACCACCAAGGAGGCACGAGGAAATCCCTGGCAATGAGGGAGGTGTCTCGGATACTGGAGTGGGCGGAGACCCACAACTGTTCACTCTCTGCGATCCACACCCCAGATGTGGACAACTGGAAGGCGGATTTTCTCAGCATGCAGACTATTCACCCGGGGGAATGGTCTCTTCACCCTGAGGTGTTTGCAGAGATCTGTCTTAGATGGGGGACGCCGGTCTCATGGCGTCCAGATTGAACTGCAAGCTTCCCCGATACGGGTCGAGGGACCCCCAGGCGGAGCTATTAGACGCATTGGCGATGCCTTGGGGGTTCGGTCTAGTATACATATACCCTCCTGTACCGCTTCTTCCTCGTGTAGTGGCGCATATAAAGCAGGAGAGAGCGTCCTCCATTCTGATTGCTCCTTCGTGGCCAAGCAGGACGTAGTTCGCGGATCTGGTGGGGATTTCATTCTCTCCGTCGTGGAGGTTACCCTGTCGCTGGGATCTGCAGGAACAGGGTCCTTTTCAACATCAAAATCTCGATTCTCTGAGGCTGACTGCATGGAGATGGAACGCTTAGTCTTGGCAAAAAGGGGTTTTGCGGAAAATGTGATTGATACTCTGGTTCAGGCAAAAAAAGCCGGTCACTCGTCGCATCTATCATAAGGTGTGGAGCATGTGGAGGACTTACTTGTCCTGGTGTGAGACTCATAGCTACCCTTGGCACAGGGTGAGGGTATCCAGGATTTTGTCCTTTCTTCAAGAAGGATTGGAGAAGGGTTTTGCCGCTAGTTCCCTAAAGGGGCAAATTTCGGCTTTATCTGTTCTGCTACACAGGAGACTCACTGATCTCCCTGACATACAATCCTTTGTTCAGGCTCTATCTCGAATCAGGCCTGTCTTTAAGCAGTCTGCTCCCCCTTGGAGTTTACACTTGGTACTTAAGGTCTTGCAGAAGGTTCCATTTGAACCTATGCATTCTCTTGACATAAAAATTCTATCATGGAAGGTTCTCTTTCTGTTGGCCATTGCATCGGCACGCAGAGTTTCTGAGCTGGCGGCCTTGCAATATGAGCCCCCCTTATGTGGTGTTTCATGCGGATAAGGCTGTTCTTTGCACTAGTTTGTGGTTTTTCCCGAAGGTGGTGTCTAACCGCAACATCAATCAGGAGATAGTCGTTCCTTTTTTATGTCCTAATCCTTCTTCTCCTAAGGAGTGGTTACTTCATAAACTGGACGTGGTTCGTGCCTTAAAAATTTTTCTTCAGGCCACAAAGGATTTCAGACAATCTAACTCTCTTTTTGTTGTGTAGTCAGGGAAGCGCAGGGGTCAGAGGGCTTCTGCTACTACTTTTTGGCTGAGGAGCCTGATCCGCTTGGCCTATGAGACAGCGGGTCATAAGCCTCCTCAGAGGATTAAGGCTCATTCCACTAGATCGGTAGCTTCATCTTGGGCTTTCAAGAATGAGGCTTCGATGGAGCAGATTTGCAAGGCGGTTACCTGGTCCTCCTTGCATACCTTCACTAAGTTTTACAAATTTGACGTTTTTGCTTCTGCTGAAACGTTTTTGGAGAAAGGTTCTACAGGCTGTGGTGCCCTCAGATTAAGGGTCCGCCTTTTACCCTCCCGGTTTCATTCAGTGTCCTCTAGAGCTTTGGTATATTTTCCCACTAGTAATGAATGAAGCCGTGGCCTCTCCAGTTTTTAGATGGAAAACATAAACTATGCTTACCTGATAATTTTATTTCCATCGAGGGGAGGAGAGTCCACGGCCCCCGCCCGTAGCTCCGATGGGCGGACCTAAATTTTACATTCTCTTCTGGCACCATTTATACCCTAATATTTCTCCTACTGTTCTTTGTTCCCTCGGCAGAATGACTGGGGGATGAGGGGAGTGGGGGAGGTATTTAAGACTTTGACTGGGTGTCTTTGCCTCCTCCTGGTGGCCAGGTTCTTAATTCCCACTAGTAATGAATGAAGTCGTGGACTCTCCTCCCCTCAATGGAAATAAAATTATCAGGTAAGCATAATTTATGTTATTAGAAGAAACTTTTCCAGGAATTTTTTTTTCATTCTTAATACAGGGAGAGTCCACAGCTGCATTCATTACTTGTGGGGAATTCAGAACCTGGCCACCAGGAGGAGGCAAATACACCCCAGCCAAAGACTTAAATACCTCCCCCACTTCCCTCATCCCACAGTCATTCTTTGCCTTTCGTCACAGGAGGAAGGCAGAGAAGTGCCGCAAGATTCGGAGTAGTCTCTTATGGAGGGTAGTACTCTTCGAGATGGATCTGGAGTTTTAAGTAGTCTTGTCAGCCTCTCGGTGAGAGCATTGATGAAAGCTAGAGTATGGAGATGCAGAGAGAGTCTTTCTGCGAACCCATCCAGACTCATATCATCAGCTCCTTAAGCAATCAGCGTTGACGAGCTTCACTGCCTGCTTTCTTCACTCAAGTCCATGTCAGAAGCGCTGCTCCAATCTGTCAAACTTGAAGGACCGTGTTACTGTTCCACGGCATATATTTTCTGATAAGATTGTTTACATTTTTACACATATTGCAAACGCTAAAAGACAGGCTCACAATGTGGCTCCTTTTATCTTTATGGAATCAAGAGTTAATATCTCCTGAGGGGGATTAATCATGTATGCTTTATTTGATTTTATGCTGCTTTATGTGTGAGATGTTGGTATACCCTAGTCACAGGGAGGGGCACTAGTAAAAGAGCAAGCAAACCAAATATGTAAGCAACAATGTGAATCCTAATTCTTATATAAATACCACAATTGAATATATGTAATATAGATATACAATATATATAGTAGGTTATCCTCAAAGTAACAGTAATATGTTAATATAAATATATTTTTAACAATACAATACTATATAAATGTATAATATATGCATAGAATAACCTAAAAGTGGCAATAATATGTTAATGTAGATATATTGGGGCATATTTATCAAGCTCCGATTGGAGCTTGATGCCCCGTGTTTCTGGCGAGCCTGCATACTTGCCAGAAACAGCAGTTATGAAGCAGCAGTCTCAAAGACTGCTGCTCCATAACCCTGTCCGCCTGCTCTGAGCAGGTGGACAGACATCGCCGGAAATCAACCCGATCGAGTACGATCGGGTTGATTGACACCCCCCTGCTGGCGGCCCATTGGACGCGAGTCAGCAGGGGGTGGCATTGCACCAGCAGCTCTTGTGAGCTGCTGGTGCAATGCTGAATACGGCAAGCGTATTGCTCGCCGTATTCAGCGAGTTCTGGCGGACCTGATCCGCAGTGTCGGTTCAGGTCTGCCAGACCTTGATAACTTGGGGCCATTGTCTCCTTTGACAATGAAATATATGTAAGAAAGAGTACTCTTTAAATCCAATAAACAAGTGCTGGCTGCCTCGTCCTCACCGACTCGTCCGGGTTAACTATGAGATATAACGAAGAACAGAGGGGTGCCTCATTCGTGGTATCATCATATGTATATGGATACAAATCTCAATCAAGCCAAATGGGTACTCACATATTCCAGGAGCACACCTATGTGCTAGTAGGTACAGGCTGTAGATTTAAACAGGTGTAACAGCTCACCCAGAGTAGAATGTGTTCCTTTGTGCTGCAGTACTGGGATAAAGTAGAACACAAAGACAGGCACTACATGTGCAGATCATTCAGAGTACAATTGTATTCACTTTAATAAATTCCCAAGTGGGTACTCACATTTAGGCTGAGCACACAAATGTGCTGGTAGGAGCAGGCTGGCAGATTAGGGAGAGGTGTGTCAGCTCACCCCATACACAGATATCCCAAGTAGGCTGTATTTCAGGAGTATACAGATTTGAACGGTTTGTCTCTCTTATGTTAATCAAGATGGCAGGCAGGTAAGATGTATCCACTCAATACAATTTTTTTCCCAATAAAAAATGTATTTATTAAAAACAAAGTTTAAAAAACAGCATAGCAGTGCTATAAAAGTGGATAAGGGGTATTACAATGACCTCCTAAAAAATGCAACGCGTTTCTTGGTTTTAAAACCGTTTCCTCAGGCATATATTCATCTTACTACTGACCCTGCCTTATATATCTGCTACCTGACTGTACTAATTGACTACTGGCGTGTTCTCTAATTGATCTAGGACACCTGTTAGCCATGGATCTGTTTACCTAGTTAGCTAAATTTCAAACAGATTAAAAACATATTTAAATTCATTTGTCTACCTACATTTTTCACATTCTTTTTCATATATTGTTTTTTCTATACATAAAAGGCAAATAGTATCTTATTTTATTCTCTACTTTTTGACAGACAAAATCTTTATTTTTATTAGATTGTACAATTTGTATGAGAAAACAGCAACATGAACCTTTCCTCCATATGATATGGGTATCATGTTTCACATTCTAAATGAATTGTATTTACCAATTAATGTCAACAGGCGATATATTAGAGCTCTTTTTTCCTAATAATATCAGCCTATTAAATAAGGTTCACGTTCACCAATTTCCCAAAAGAAACAATAATAACGTGATGGCCGAAAGTTTTTTTATGTATATATTTGTACCACAGCTTTATATGTGAAGTTCGTTCATTCTTTTTTACATTTTTCTAAAAATATAAAAAAAATAATAATATGTATATTATTCCCATCATGAACTGTATGGGTTCCCATAGTATATTACTGACCAGTTGCTCAAATGCTTTATATACCAAGCGCAATGTTATTTGCCTTTTATGTATAGAAAAAACAATATACGAAAAAGAATGTGAAAAATGTAGGTAGACAAATGCATTTTAGCTAAATTTAGCTAACTAGGTAAACAGATTCATGGCTAACAGGTGTCCTAGATCAATTAGAGAACACGCCTCCCTAAAGGGAGGTTAATGTCAATCAGGTAGCAGATATATAAGGCAGGGTCAGAAGTAAGATGAATATATGCCTGAGGAAACGGTTTTAAAACCAAGAAACGTGTTGCATTTTTAGGGGGTCATTGTAATACCCCTTATCCACTTTTATAGCACTGCTATGTTGTTTTTTTAAACTTTGTTTTTAATAAATACATTTTTTATTGGGAAAAAAATTCTATTGAGTGGATACATCTTACCTGCCTGCCATCTTGATTAACATATGAGAGACAAACCGTTCAAATCTGTATACTCCTGAAATACAGCCTACTTTGGATATCTGTGTATGGGGTGAGCTGACACACGTCTCCCTAATCTGCCAGCCTGCTCCTACCAGCACATGTGTGTGCTCAGCCTAAATGTGAGTACCCACTTGCGAATTTATTAAAGTGAATACAATTGTACTCTGAATGATCTGCACATGTAGTGCCTGTCTTTGTGTTCTGCTTTATCCCAGTACTGCAGCACAAAGGAACATATTCTACTGTGGGTGAGCTGTTACACCTGTTTAAATTTACAGCCTGTACCTACTAGCACATAGGTGTGCTCCTGGAATATGTGAGTACCCATTTGGCTTGATTGTGATTTGTATCCATATACATCTGATGATACCACACATGAGGCACCCCTCTGTTCTTCCTTATTTCTCATGTGTGAGATGTTTATGGGCTCATAGGCTGAGATGGAACATACAGGTTTCCCTTTAACTTTGAAGGTTGTGCAGCTTAAAAGCTTGGCACGCTTTTTCTCATAGCAGGGACGATCCTGCATTGCACACCATGTGACCAGAATGGTCGAGGCTTCCTTTTCCTTCTCTTGACCGAGTTACAGAGAGGATTTTTATCTCTGTTATATCTGGGCCATAGTAGGTGGTGAGTGCCCCAGCCATTGGGGGTTTAAAGGTGCTGTTTTTTTATTTAAAATAAAGTAATGCCTGTTTATATTGTGAGGGAGCTCTGGAATATCCGCCCTCTCAATTATGTTCCATATGCCTTGATAAGGGGAGTATATCAAATAAGGTTGCCATGTTTTATACCACTGAGCCGCCCACCTCTGAGAAGTCCTCGTTTAGTGAGGTGCACACCCTATCATGAATCTTTTTATACACATGCAGTTTCCCATTGCACTGCTAATCCTCCATTTGGTGGGGGCCTTTTTCACCAGACGTTACTGCACAGTTTCATACGGCGGTGTCTGCGGCCATTAGTGCTTTCCCTTGCACTGCTAAGCGTAAGTGAAAGGTTAAATATTGCACTCATTCCCAGGTGGCATCATGTAATTTGTTGGATATATCTGATCAGTTATCTGAGGATGAGGTTCTCTCTGAAGCTTCAGAGTATGAACTTTCAGGGTTGGAGTCTGCTGCATATAATCTTCCGCCTGTGGAGGATCCAGTTTTTAGATTTAGTACAGAACGTTTACGCTTTCTACTAAAGGAGGTTTTGACTACATTAGAGGTTCCAAAGGCCGAGCTGCCAGACGAACCTCTGGGTCCTAAATTTGTTGGCAATCATTGTTAAGGAGGAGTGGGGCAGGATTAGATTCCTCTCCCTCCTCGTCTGCCTTTTAAGGATCCCGGTTCCGGGCTCTCTATGAGGATGGGTTTTCTTTTTCCCATCCCTACTTAGTTGGCGCTGTTTTTAAACTTGCCACATGTAATACTAGCCCGTGTGAGGTTAGTTTGTCGTTCATAGCGCCGCCGGATATAAGAATGGAAACTCTGTTAAAGAGGATGTCTCAACCTATGGGATATTTGCTTTACTGCCGCCGCTTGTCGCCACATTTGCTGGAGCGGTTACCTCTTGGTGCGTCTCCTTCGCGAAAATGATCGAGGGGTTTCCTCAACATTTTTCCGGAAAGAATTACGGCCTTCTGGGCTACTAATTCTTCTATCTGTGCTGTTATTACCCAGATTAATTAGCCTATGGCTAAGACTTCAGGGTTTCTGTTCAGGCCTGTAAGGCTCTCTGACAGATATAACTTCTCAGTCTAGTCTCTGACCCTCTCCTTTACGGGAAGGAGTTTGTTTGACTATCTCCACGGTTTCAGGGGCCAAGGGTGCCTTCATACCAAAAGATAAGAACAAATCTAAGGGACAAAGTTCGTATTTTCGTAACTTTAGTTCTGATAAAAGCCCATCTTCAGAGGCCTCCGCTAAGCCAGAGCAAACCAAGAGTTGAAAGCCAGCTCAGTCCTGAGATAGATCCAAGCAGAGCAAGAAGCCTGCCAAGACTAAGTCCGCATGAAGAGGCGGCCTTCGGTCCTATTTTAGATTGTGTAGGGGGCAGTCTGTCGCTCTTTCAGAGGCTTAGTTCAGGGACGTGCATGATCCTTGGGTCCTGGGGTTCATAGCTCAGGGTTACAAGACAGGTTTAAAATCTCATCCACCCAGGGGCAGATTCATCCTCTCAACCTGTCTTCAAGACTAAGAAAAGAGGGAAGCGTTTCTGGAGTGCGTAAGGGATCTATTATCCTTTTGAGTCATTCTCCCAGTGCCTATCACAGAGAGAGGTTTGAGATACTATTCAAACTTTTTCGTGGTCCCAAAGAAGAAGGGAACTTTTCATCCAGTTCTGGCCTAAAGTGCTTAAACAAATTTCTATATGTCCCCTCATCAAGATGGAGACAATACGGTCCATCCTTTCCTTCATTCAGGAAGAGCAGTTTATGACCACTATAGATCTGAATGAGGCATTCCTTCACCTTATAATCCACAGGGAACACTTCCAGTTCCTTAGGTTTGCGTTTCTGGACCAGCAATTCCAGTTCATTTCACTTCAGTTTGGTCCAGCTACTGCTCCAATAATTTTTACGAAGGTTCTGAGGTTCTTCTAGCAGTCGCGAGAACCCGGAGTGTAGCAGTAGCTCCCTACTTGGACGATACTCTGGTACAAGCACCATTGTTTCGTTTAGCGGAAGTCGTTTCGGAATCTCTCCTGTCTTTTTCGATTGCATGAAGGGAAGATAAATAGAGAAAGGAGTGGAATTCCTGGGCACTATAATAGATTCCATAGACATGGGAATATTTCTAACAGACCAGTGAAGTTGCAAGCTAGCTTCAACATGTCTTGCCCTCCAGACCTCCTTAAGGCCATCTGTGGCTCAGTGTATGGAGGTGATTGGTCTCATGGTGTCCAGCTTGGACATCGTTCTCTTTGCCAGGTTCCACCTCAGGCTGTTGCGACTGTGCATGCTGAGGCAGTGGAACGGAGATCATTTGGATCTGTATCAACAGATTTCTCTGGACAACCGGTCGAGATAATCGCTCTCTTGATGGCTCTGTCCGGATCACTTGTCCCGAGGGATATCTTTTTTAAGACCATCCTGGGTGACTGTGACGACGGACGCAAGTCTGTCAGTATGGGGAGCTGTTTGGGATCACAGCAAACAAAGTGTCCAGCACCAATGTGCTTAAGTAGGTGCACGTTGCAGGGTCCTGTATTCACCCAAACAAAGTCAATATACAAAGGACAGCAGCACCAATTCTTCACAGCAAAGTTACGTGTTTATTGGGACATAACCAGCAGAGTACAACAACGTTTCGGTCTACATGATGATGCAACATTATTAAGTTCGTGTAGACCTTAATAATACAGGAGCACGCATCAGTGATACTGATTGCTCCATCGTGGCCACGAAGGTTATTGTTTGCGGATCTAGTGGGGATGTAATCATCTCCTTTCTTGGAGGTTACCTTGTCGCAGGGGTCTGCTGGAACAATGCCCTTTTCTTCGTCAAAATCTAGATTCTCTGAGCCTGACTGTGTGGAGATTGAACGCTTAGTCTTAGCCAAGAGAGGGTTTTCTGAGAGTGTTATTGATACTCTCATTCAAGCTCGAAAGCCGTTTTCTCGTTGCATCTATCATAAGGTGTGTAGGACCTACTTGTTCTGGTGTGAAGAGCGTGGTTTGTCCTGGGGCAAAGTGAAGGTTGCCAGGATTCTTTCTTTTCTCCAGGAGGGACTGGAGAAGGGCCTCTCAGCTAGTTCCTTGAAGGGACAGATTTCTGCCCTGTCTGTTTTACTGCACTAGAGGCTTGCTGAGCTTCCAGATGTACAGTCTTTGTTAAGGCTCTGACTAGGATCAGGCCGGTGTTTAGATCTAATGCTCCTCCTTGGAGTTTAAATCTTGTTCTTAAAGTTTTGCAACGGGCTCCGTTTGAGCCTATACATGAGGTTGACATTATGTTGTGGTCTTGGAAAGTTCTTTTTCTACCAGCTGTTGCTTCTACAGTCTCTGATATTGATGCCTTGCAATGCGACTCTCCTTATCTGGTGTTCCATGCTGATAAGGCTGTTCTACGATGTAAGTTAGGATTTCTTCCTCAGGTTGTGTCAGATTGCAGCATCAATCAAGAAATTGTGGTTCCTTCCTTATGTCCTAATCCTTCTTCATCGACGGAACGTTTATTGCATAATCTGGATGTGGTTCGTGCCTTGAAGTTCTATCTTCAGGCTACAAAGGAATTTAGACAAACTTCTTCTCTGTTTGTTATTTATTCTGGGAAGCGTAGGGGTTAGATTAGGGGACGCCTCTCTTTTTTACCCTCCCATTAGCATTCAGTGTCCTCTGTAGCTTGGGTATTGTTTCCCACAAGTAATGAATGCAGCTGTGGACTCTCCCTGTATTAAGAAGGAAAACATACATTATGACTTGCCAGATCATTTCCTTTCCTTCGATACAGGGAGAGTCCACAGCTCCCGCCCGTGTTCTCCGATGGGCGGCTCTAAATTTATTTTGTTTTCTTCTGGCACCTTTTTCACCCTGATAATTTTCCTACTGTTTCATTGTTCCCTCAGCAGAATGACTGGGGGATGAGGGAAGTGTGGGAGATATTTAAACCTTTGGCTGGGGTGTCTTTGCCTCCTCCTGGTGGCCTAGTTCTGTGTTTCCCACAAGTAGTGAATGCAGCTGTGGACTCTCCCTGTATCGAAGGAAAGGAAATTATCTGGTAAGTCCATAATTTAGTTTAGTTTTTTTGAGAGCCCTTTGACTCTGAATTTTGTAAAGACTTTTGTGGAATGAAGGAGCTAGACCCTGTGAATTAAATTGTCATATAAATGTAGTATGAATGGGAGGCAAATTTAAAATTCAATTTGTTCCATCTTGAACACACATGTGCATTGCAAAACTGCTTCTTACTGTATTTGAAATGTTATGAAGTACCTTTCAAACATAACTTTTATTACCTTTCAAAAAGAGCTATGCACATGAGAGATAATCTAAAGCACATAACTGAGACTCCACTGACATACAATGAATAATAAAAAATATCTTAAAGGTATAAGATCTGCATAATGGTTTAACTTATGTGCAGAAACATAATAATTTACTATATATATATATATATATATATATATATATAATGTATATGCAGGGGTTGAAAAACCCAGTCGTCCAGTGCTCCCGGACGACCTTGAAATTTCTTGGGACAACTTAGAAAAATGGCCTGCTATTTTCAACATGTATCTGTCATATAAACTTTCATTTTTATAAAGATTTATCATATTAAGTTACTACTTTCTCTAATACTGTCCCACACAACAATTTTTCAAATAACAGTAACACTGCACTTCTCAGGTCAATATTCTCAAATGATAGGGATATATAACAGAAAACAAGGTGTCTATAATACACGAAGATTTAATCCCCTAATCTGGTTAATATAAAATATGCTTTCCCTGAAAAAGGTGATAGTTTTAAAGTGTGTCTATAGTAGAGGTGGTTCTACACTTTAATGTCTTACACCTAGATTTAGAGTTCTGCGTTAGCCGTCCAAACCAGCGTTAGGGGGTCCTAACGCTGGTTTTTACCGCCCGCTGGTATTTAGAGTCAGTCATGAAAGGGTCTAACGCTCACTTTCCAGCCGTGACTTTTCCATACCGCAGATCCCCCTACGCCAATTGTGTATCCTATCTTTTCAATGGGATCTTTCTAACGCTGGTATTTAGAGTCTTGGCTGAAGTGAGCGTTAGAAATCTAACGACAAAACTTCAGCCGCAGAAAAAAGCCAGGAGTTAAGAGCTTTCTGGGCTAACGCCGGTTCATAATGCTCTTAACTACTGTGCTCTAAAGTACACTAACACCCATAAACTACCTATGTACCCCTAAACCGAGGCCCCCCCACATCACCGCCACTCTATTAAAAATTTTTAACCCCTAATCTGCTGACCGCACACCGCTACCACCTACATTATCCCTATGTACCCCTAATCTGCTGCCCCTAACATCGCCGACCCCTACATAATATTTATTAACCCCTAATCTGCCCCCCCAACGTCGCCGCTACCTACCTACAATTATTAACCCCTAATCTGCCGACCGGACCTCATCGCTACTATAATAAAGTTATTAACCCCTAATCCGCCTCACTCCCGCCTCAAAAACCCTATAATAAATAGTATTAACTCCTAATCTGCCCTCCCTAACATCGTCGACACCTAACTTCAAGTATTAACCCCTAATCTGCCGACCGGACATCGCCGCTACTCTAATAAATGTATTAACCCCTAAAGCTAAGTCTAACCCTAACACTAAAACCCCCCTAAGTTAAATATAATTTAAATCTAACGAAATAAAATAAATCTTATTAAATAAATTATTCCTATTTAAAGCTAAATACTTACCTGTAAAATAAACCCTAATATAGCTACAATATAAATAATAATTATATTGTAGCTATTTTAGGATTCATATTTATTTTACAGGCAACTTTGTATTTATTTTAACCAGGTACAATAGCTATTAAATAGTTAATAACTATTTAATAGCTACCTAGATAAAATAATTACAAAATTACCTGTAAAATAAATCCTAACCTAAGTTACAATTAAACCTAACAATACACTATCAATAAATAAATTAAACTATCTACAATTATCTAGAATTATATCAACTAAACTAAAGCTCTTTTACCTTACCAGCCCTTAAAAGGGCCTTTTGCGGGGCATGCCCCAAAGAATTCTGCTCTGCTCATACAATACCCCCCCCCAACATTACAACCCACCACCCACAACCCCCCTTAAATAAACCTAACACTAAACCCCTGAAGATCTTCCTACCTTGTGTTCACCACGCCGGGTATCACCGATCCGTCCAGAAGAGGGTCCGAAGTCTTCCTCCTATCCGGCAAGAAGAGCTCCTCCAGAGGGTCCAAAGTCTTCATCCTATCCGGGCAGAAGAGGACATCCGGACCGGCAGACATCTTCATCCAAGCGGCATCTTCTATCTTCTTCCATCCAACGTGGAGCGGGACCATCTTCAAGCAGCCGACGCGGAGCCATCCTTCTTCACCGACGGACTAACGACGAATGAAGGTTCCTTTAAGGGACGTCATCCAAGATGGCGTCCCTCGAATTCCGATTGGCTTATAGAATTATCCTCTTAGTAAAATGTTTTTTTTATTTTAAAAAAATCAAATAAACAACAAAATTAGTTTCATGCATTTTTGTGCTGCTATCCTTATGATTTTCTTTACATAGAAATGCTTTTTTTATACTTTGGCACATTTTATTATTAACTATGTATTTCCCCTCATCGCTATCACTGTTATGCGTGCTCCACTTAGACAATAGTATGCACTGTCCCTCTGGCATGGTTTTTATTTACACCCAAACCCCCTCCCCCCCCCCGCGCTCTAGCACACTTGACTCTTCTCAGTGAGCTCTACTGTTTCTTTGTATACTCAGCTCAGCGGTTTGTCTTTTGTACTGCGGTGGTTACATTTTTACTGATGCGCTAATGTCCGCGTTGTTTTTTTCCTGTTCCTGAGGCTATTATTTCAATAAATTTTAGTGAGTACACCAAGTTTGGTACTAACTTTTATTTTATCTGATAAGATTAATAAGGATGTAGTTTCCTTTACCAGGTTTTATGTAAAGTTTTGAGAAACTTTTCCAATGGTGGATGGTACTTTTTATGTTTTAGTCAAATGCACTTCTATTCCCTTAGAGTATAGTATATCTTTTAGGAGCTACAGTATATGGGCAGGAATTATGTATCCTTTCATTAAAGAAAGGCCTCTTATTGCAGGATGGCATCTGCCTTTTTATTTAACTTTTTATCTGAGAATATCTCAGAAGACTCTGTGTTTAAGGATTTTCTATAGTCATCTAATGCACTTATTTGTGTTGCTTTTACTAACATAATTCAAATTTATGCTAAGAATTATGTTTTAACAGTGCTGATCAGAAGGACTTTTTGGTGTCACTCATAGTCAGAAAACATGGTTTCCATCTAAAGGGGAGGAGAGTCCATGGCTTCATTCGTTACTGTTGGGAATTAAGAACCTGGCCACCAGGAGGAGGCAAAACACCCCAGCCAAAGGCTTAAATACCTCCCACACTTCCCCATCCCCCAGTCATTCTTTGCTTTTCATCACAGGAGCACGGCAGAGAAGTGCCAAAGATCGGAGTAGTCTCTTATGAGGGAAGTACTCTTCGGATTGAGACTGGAGTTTTAAGTAGTCCTGTCAGCCTTTCAGTGAGAGTCTGGGCGAAAGTTAGAGTCTGGAGATGCAGGGAGAGTCTTTCTGCAAAACCATCCCAACTCATATTAACAGCTTCACAAGCAATCAGCATTGACGAGTTTCACTGCCTGTTTTTTACGCTCAAGTCCATGTCAGGAGCGAGGCTACTAACCTGCCACACTTGAAGGGCTGTGTTCCTGTTCCATGGCATAGATTCTGGTAAGATTGTTTCATTTTTTATTACATAATGATAACACGGAACACAGGGTCACAGTGTGACGTCTTTTATCTTTAAAGAATCAACGGTTAATATTCCTAGAAAGGTGATTATTGAACAGGGGTGGGGGTTTATACATGATATTGTTTATTGTGTCGTTGCTGCGTTATGTGCGAGATGAGGCTCTGGCAATGTGTGGAACTTTCAGGTGGCTTACAGGAGTATTGCATGTCCTTTTTTTTGGCGTGTTTTCTCCTTGGGTGGGGTGGTCCTACCGGGCATTCCATGTGACTGGGTGTGGCTATCTCTCTTCCTCTGTTGATCAGCGGTGCAGGAGATGAAACGGTTTCTGTAGTCCGGGTCATAGGAGGTGGTGAGTGCCCCAGCCATTGGAGGTTATAAAGGTGCCTATTTATTAAGTTAATCTAGTCCTTAATAACAGGGCAAGCTATGGAGGACTCTGACGCGTTAGAGGGCTTGCCCTCTTTAATAAGGTCTCATTCCTGTGTTTATTGTGAGGAGGTTCTGGTAGATCAGCCTGCTTAACTATGTTCCACATGCCTTAATAAAGTTACGACATCCACTACTGAGCCGTCCACCTCTGAGGGGTCCCTGTCCCATGAAGTGCATTCCCTGCATCCATCTCCAATTGCACATGCAGCTCCCCAGGGTCTAGCCTTTACTCCTGTGGGAGAGATTTATTGACCGTCAGATTTTGTGGATCAACTGCAAACAGCGGTATCGAAAGGGATCCATGCCCTACCACGGTTCTGCTAAGCGCAAGCGTAGGGCGTATCATGGTGGCCGGCCCAGGGGTTGTCTACGCCTGTGGAGATGAGGCGATATACGATGACGAGGCCCACTCCGACTCTTTGGAGGAGGCCCCTTCTGGGTCCGAGTCTGTGTCATCTAAACCTCCAGCTGCGGAGGAGCCTGACTTTAGGTTTAGGATAGAAAATTTGTGCTTTTTGCTGAAACAAGTGCTTGCTACTCTGGAGATCCCGAGACCGAAACTTCCAGAAGAGCCTGTGATTCCTAAGCTTGATAAGGTATATGAGGACAGGGTGGTGCCTCAGGCCTTCCCGGTTCCTGTTAAGATGGCAAATATTATTAAGAATGAATAGGAGCGAGGTTCTTCCTTTTCCCCTTCTTCCTCTAAAAAACTGTTCCCCATTCCGGACTCTCAGCTTGAGCTGTGGGGTACTGTCCCTAAGGTGGATGGTGCTATCTCCACGCTCGCGAAGTGGACAACTATTTCCCCTGAGGATAGTTCGTCGTTCATAGAGCACATGGATAAAAAGTTGGAAAACATGTTAAGGAACATGTTTCAACACACAGGGTTTGTCTTTCAGCCGGCAGTGGCTGTAGACGCGGTCGCCTGAGCTGCAACATATATGTGTGTATCCCTGTGGGAAATGGTCGAGGGGGAGACTTCCATCGACGAGATACAGGATAAGATTAAGGCACTGAAGATCGCCAATTCTTTCATATGCAATGCCAATATGCAAATTATTCGCTTGAACACTAAGGTGTCAGGTTTTTCCGTTTTAGCTTGCAGGGCTCTGTGGCTAAAGTCTTCGCCTGCGGACATGACCTCTAAGTCGAGGCTGTTGTCCCTGCCTTTACAAGGAAATATTCTGTTCGGTCCAGGATTGGATTCGATCATATCCACGGTTATGGGAGGCAAGGTTGCTTTCCTACCGCAGGATAAGAAGGCTAAGCCTAAAGGATATACTTTTTGTCCCTTTCATGCGGACAAGGCCCAGCGCCAGCAGCCCACCACGAAAGCGGACCAGTCCAAGGGAACTTGGAAACCGGCTCATTCTTGGAACAAGTCTTAAGCAGAGCAAGAAGCCTGCCAAGACAAAATTGGCATAAAAGGGCGGCCCGCGACCAGTCTCCAGACCAAGTAGGCGGCAGATTATCTCTCTTCTCAGAAGCCTGGTTGCAAAACGTTAAGGATCCTTGGGTTCTTAACGTTGTCGCTTAGGGTTACAGGATAGGGTTCAGATCCCATCCGCCCAGGGGCAGATTCCTCCTATCAAACCTGTCTTCAAGACCGGAAAAGAGAGAAGCCTTTCTAGAATGTGTGAGGGATCTCTCCTCTCTAGTTGTTATTGTACCAGTACCCCAAGCAGAAAGGGGTTATTGTATTATTCAAATATTTTTTTGTGGTTCCAAAGAAGGAGGGCACGTTCTGCCCGATTCTAGACCTAAAGTGTTTAAACAAGTTTCTGAGTGGTCCATTTTTAAAAATGGAAACGATTAGATCTATTCTGCCCCTAGTTCAAGAGGGACAGTTCATGACAACTATAGACTTGAAGGACACTTACCTTTATGTAACAATTCACAGGGAACACTTAAAGTTCCTGAGATTTGCGTTTCTGGACCAACACTTCCAGTTTGTGGCCCTTCCCTTTGGTCTGGTGATGGCCCCGAGAGTCTTAACAAAGGTTCTGGGGGCGCTACTTACAGTGGCCAGATCCAGAGGCATTGCTGTGACACCCTATCTGGACGATATCATAGCCCAGGCGCCGTCGCTCAGTCTCGCAGAGGATCATTCGAGGGTGCTTCTTCTTTTGCTCCAATCTCACGGTTAGAAGATAAACTCAGGAAAGAGTTCCCTGGTTCCCAGCAACAGGGTGGAGTTCCTGGGCACGATAATAGACTTTATGTCCATGAAAATATTTCTCACAGACCATCAACACAGGAAGATTGCGTCCTTGGCGGCTCAGTGTATGGAGGTGATCGGACTCATGGTTTCCAGCATAGACGTCATTCCATTTGTCAGGTTTAATCTCAGACCTCTTCAATTGTGCATGTTGAAACAGTGGAACGGCGATCATTCAGATCTATCAAAGCAGATATCCATGGATGCTTGGACTCGGATCTCCCTCTCTTGGTGGATCCGTCCGGAGCAACTGTCCATGGGGACATCCTTCTTGAGACCGTCCTGGGAGATTGTGACCACGGACGCGAATCTGGCAGAATGGGGAGCTGTTTGGGGTGCCAGGATGGCACAAGGAAAATGGTCCCGGGAGGAGTCTCTCCTTCCGATAAATATTCTGGAACTCCAAACAATCTACAATACTCTAAAGGCATGGCCTCCTCTAGGGTCGTTCAACTTCATCAGATTCCAGACCGACAACATTACTTTGGTGGCTTACATCAACCATCAGGGGGGTACAAGGAGTTCCCAAGCTATGAGGGAGGTGTCTCGGATCTTGGAGTGGGTGGGGTCCCACAGCTGCTCGTTCTCAGCTATTCACATTCCAGGTGTGGACAACTTGGAAGCAGATTTTCTCAGCAGGCAATCCTTCCATCCGGGGGAAGGGTCTCTTCACCCCGAAGTGTTTGCAGAGATTTGTCTCAGGTGGGGAACGCCGAAGATAGATCTCATGGCGTCCAGACTCAATTGCAAGCTACCCCGATACGGGTCAAGGTCCAGGGATCCTCAGGCAGAACTGATAGATGCCTTAGCGGTGCCTTCAGGGCTCAACCTAGCTTACATTTTTCTACCGTTACCACTTCTACCTTGTGTAGTGGCACGCATCAAACAGGAATGGGCTTGGGCCATTCTGATTGCTCCATCGTGGCCATGGAGGACGTGGTTTGAGGATATGGTGTGGATGTCATCCTCTCCGCCATGGAGGTTACCCTGTCGCAGGGATCTGCTGGAACAGGGCCCTTTTCAACATAAAAATCTCGATTCTCTGAGGCTGACTGCGGGGAGATTGAACGCCTAGTCTTAGCCAAGAGAGGCTTTTCTGAAAGTGTGATTGATGCTCTAATTCAGGCAAGGAAGCCAGTCACTTGTCGCATCTACCATAAGGTATGGAGGACTTACTTGTCCTGGTGTGAGAAGCATGGATATTCTTGGCATAAGGTGAAGGTATCCAGGATTCTGTCCTTTCTCCAAGTTGGTTTGGAGAAGGGTCTTGCCGCCAGTTCCTTAAAGGGACAGATTTCGGCATTATCAGTCTTGTTCCATAGGAGACTCGCTGAGCTCCCTGACATCCAATCTTTTGTTCAAGCTCTGTCTAGAATCAGGCCTTTCTTTAGACAGCCTGCTATGCCATGGAGCTTAAACTTGGTTCTTAAGGTATTTCAGAGGGTTCCGTTTGAGCCTATGCATTCCATTGACATTAAGATTCTATCCTGGAAGGTTCTCTTCCTGTTGGCCATTGCATTGGCACGCAGAGTATCTAAACTGGCTGCCTTGCAATGTGAGTCTCCTTATCTGGTTTTTCATGCTGATAAGGCGCTGCTTCGCACTGGTTTGGGGTTTCTTCCCAAGGTGGTGTCCAACCGTAACATCAATCAGGAAATAGTGGTTCCTTCTTTGTGTCCTAACCCTTCTTCTTCTATGGAGAGGTTGCTTCATAATCTGGATGTGGTTCGTGCCTTGAAGTTCTATATTCAGGCTACGAAGGATTTCAGACAGTCTACATCTCTTTTTGTTGTGTATTCAGGGAAGCGCAAGGGGCAGAAAGCCTCTTCTACTTCTTTGTCCTTTTGGCTGGGGAGCTTGATTCGCTTGGCCTACGAGACAGCGGGACATAAGCCTCCTCAGAGGATCATGGCTCATTTAACTAGAACTTTGGCTTCATCTTAGGCCTTCAAGAATGAGGCCTCTATGGAGCAGATTTGTAAGGCGGCTACCTGGTCCTCCTTTCACACTTTTACAAAGTTTTACAAATTTGAAGTTTTTGCTTCTGCGGAAGCTGTTTTTGGGAGAAAGGTTTTGCAGGCTGTGGTGCCCTCAGATTAGGGTCCGCCTTTTCTCTCCCGGTTTCATTCAGTGTCCTCTAGAGCTTGGGTATATGTTCCCAACAATAATGAATGAAGCCGTGGACTCTCCTCCCCTTTAAATGGAAAACATAAATTATGCTTACCTGATAATTTCATTTCCATCGAGGGGAGGAGAGTCCATGGCTCCCGCCCGTATCTCCGATGGGCGGACCTAAATAAATTAATTTATCTTCTGGCACCATTTATACCCTGATATTTCTCCTACTGTTCCTTGTTACCTCGGCAGAATCACTTGGGTATGAGGGAAGTGGGGGAGGTATTTAAGCCTTTGGCTGAGGTGTCTTTACCTCCTCCTGGTAGCCAGGTTCTTAATTCCCAACAGTAATTAATGAAGCCGTGGACTCTCCTCGATGGAAATTAAATTATCAGGTAAGCATAATTTATGTTTTCCAGCGAGAGATTTTTATCTCTGCTTTTCATGGACAAATTTATTTTGTCCTGGTCTTGACACTATCAGTTCTATAGCTTTTCACCAACAGAACATATTGTCTAAGGTAAAAAAATAGAACAAATGGTGTTTTTTGTTTCTTTTGTCAAACTAGGAACCTAAAATCTTCCTCCTCCTTACAGTGACCTGAATCTTCTAGAGCTCCCTGGAAATTCAATACCAGTTGGAACAAGGCCAAGCAATCTAAAATCCTTCTTCCTCTTCCAAATCAGTATGAAGTTATGACCCTAATCCAGATTATTTTCTGATAGGGGGCAGTTAGGCCTTTCTCAGAAGGTCTGGTTGCAGTCTGTCTAGGATATTTGTGTCCTAAACATAGATTCCCAGAATAGGTTTCAAATCATGGTCTATTGAAGAAAGGTGTCTTGTGTTTCATTTTCTAGAAGACCTTGTGAAAGCAAAAACCTTTTCTCATTTAGTTCTTCACCTGGAACTTTAATCTACTCCTTATTCAATAAGGTCAATTTATGTCTACATTTAAATTTAAGGATACCTACCTTTCTATTCCTTGACAATACCCAGTTTCCTAAGATTTGCCTTTCAAGACAAACTCTTTGTTTGGGGCTCTTCTGTTTGGTCTATCTACAGTTTCCAGAAGTTCTAGGAACTCTCTTGTCTGTAATAAAAACTCATATATTTCAGAGGCTCCATACCAGGACAAAGTATTGGTTCAGGCTACATTTTTTCCTTCCCTTTTACAGGATTTATCTCTCCTTCAAGTAGTTTTCAACTAGATTGTGTATCAATGGGGTCTCCAGAGTTAGACCTGACGACTTCTGTCTTCTGGCATTATAGCTCAGACTAAATAGAGCATTCTTCAGTAATTCTGATTGCTCCAGCAATGCCCAGCAGAACTTGGTTTGCAAATCTGATTCAAATGTCAAGCTTTCTTTATAGTCTTCCTCTTCGACATGACCTACTGTTTTAAGGTCCCCTTTATCATCGGGCTTAGAGGTTGATTACTTACTTTTTATAACAAAAAGGTTTGTTTTATGCTGTAGTTATCTCCACAAAGCCTGTTACAAGTAAAACTTCTCAAAGGATTTGGTAAGTTTTTTTTCCTGCTGTGAAAGTCAGGAATTTAGTTGTAATTCTTTTAGAATGTGAAGAATTCTTCTCTTTTAAAAGAAGGTTCAGATAATGGCTTATCTGTTAGCACTTTAGAGTTATATTTCAGCTTTTTCGGTTTCTTACTACATTAAATTTGCTGTCTTGAAGTCAAGACTTTTTTCAAGCTTGGTCAGGACATATCCAGTGATTAAACAACTTTCTCCTTCTTGGAAAATTAGTTGGTTTTTTTGCAAGTTTTAAAGATTTCTCCTTTCAAACTTATACAGTACATGCTCGGGACATTTAGTTTCTCTCTTGGAAATTTTGCTTTAAACAACATCTTCAGCCAGAAGATTTTTTGAATTGTTTCAATTAAAAGTCTCTTACTCATTTATGATGTTATAGCATTAGAATTCAATTTACAAATCTCATAGGTTTCTCCAACATAGGTGTGTCCGGTCCACGGCGTCATCCTTACTTGTGGGATATTCTCCTCCCCAACAGGAAATGGCAAAGAGCCCAGCAAAGCTGGCCATATAGTCCCTCCTAGGCTCCGCCTACCCCAGTCATTCTCTTTGCCGTTGCACAGGCAACATCTCCACGGAGATGGCTTAGAGTTTTTTGGTGTTTAAATGTAGTTTTTGTTCTTCAATCAAGAGTTTGTTATTTTAAAATAGTGCTGGTATGTACTATTTACTCTGGAACAGAAAAGAGATGAAGATTTCTGTTTTTAAGAGGAAAATGATTTTAGCAACCGTTACTAAAATCGATGGCTGTTTCCACACAGGACTGTTGAGATGAAGTAACTTCAGTTGGGGGAAACAGTGGGCAGACTTTGCTGCTTGAGGTATGACACATTTCTAACAAGACTTGGTAATGCTGGAAGCTGTCATTTTCCCTATGGGAACCGGTAAGCCATTTTCTTAGTTTAAGTAAAAGAATAAAGGGCTTCATTAGGGCTTAAAAAACTGGTAGACATTTTTCTGGGCTAAAACGATTACTTTACTAAGTATATTTGGCAGATTATTACTTTTAATAGTTGTTAAATCTTGGGGATTGTTTTAATAAAAACGGCAGGCACTGTATTGGACACCTTTTTCACTGGGGGCCTTTTCTAGTCATAGACAGAGCCTCATTTTCGCGCCTCTAATGCGCAGTTGTTTTTGGAAAGCATGGCATGCAGATGCATGTGTGAGGAGCTAAGAACCTCTGAAAAAGCTTATTGAAGGCATCATTTGGTATCGTATTCCCCTCTGGGCTTGGTTGGGTCTCAGCAAAGCAGATACCTGGGACTGTATAGGGGTTAAATGTAAAAACGGCTCTGGTTCCGTTATTTTAAGGGTTAAAGCTTTCAAATTTGGTGTGCAATACTTTTAAGGCTTTAAGTTACTGTGGTGAAATTTTGGTGAATTTTGAACAATTCCTTCATACTTTTTCACATATTCAGTAATAAAGTGTGTTCAGTTTAAAATTTAAAGGGACAGTAACGGTTTTATTGTAAAACGTTTTTTGTGCTTTGTTGACAAGTTTAAGCCTGTTTAACATGTCTGAACCTTCAGATAACGATGTTCTATATGTATGAAAGCCAATGTTTCTCCCCTTTTAAATATATGTGATATATTTGTTGTCATAATGTCCAAACAAAGTAGGGATAATAATGCCATAGATATGATATTGCCCAAGATGATTCCTCTAATGAGGGGAGTAAGCATGGTACTGCATCATCCCCTTCTGTGTCTACACCAGTTTTGCCCACACAAGAGGCCCCTAGTACATCTAGTGCGCCAATACTTATTACCATACAACACTTAATGGTTGTAATGGATAATTCTATTGCATGCATTTTTTCCAAAATGCCTACTTATCAGAGAAAGCGTGATTGCTCTGTTTTAAACACTGAAGAGCAAGAGGACGCTGATGATATCTGTTCTGACATACCCTCACACCTATCTGAAGGGGCCAGGAGGGAGGTTTTGTCTGAGGGAGAAATTTCAGATTCAGGGAAAATTTCTCAACAAGCAGAACCTGATATTGTAACTTTTAAATTTAAATTAGAACATCTCCACGCACTACTTAAGGAGGTATTATCTACTCTGGATGATTGTGACAATTTGGTCATTCCAGAGAAATTAGGTAAGATGGACAAGTTCCTAGAGGTTCCGGTGCCCCCCGATGTTTTTCCTATACCCAAGCGGGTGGCGGACATAGTAAATAAGGAGTGGGAAAGGCCCGGCATACCTTTTGTCCTCCCCCTATATTTAAGAAATTATTTCCTATAGTCGACCCCAGAAAGGACTTATGGCATACAGTCCCCAAGGTCGAGGGGGCGGTTTCTACTCTAAACAAACGCACTTCTATTCCTATAGAAGATAGTTGTGCTTTCAAGATCCTATGGATTTAAGGTTAGAGGGTTTGCTTAAAAAGATGTTTGTTCAGCAAGGTTACCTTCTACAACCAATTTCATGCATTGTTCCTGTCACTACAGCTGCGTGTTTCTGGTTCGAAGAACTAGAAAAGTCGCTCAATAAAGAATCTTCGTACGAGGAGGTTTTGGACAGAGTTCAAGCTTTTAAATTGGCTAACTCTTTTATTTTAGATGCCGCTTTGCAATTAGCTAGATAAGCGGCGAATAATTCAGGGTTTGCTATCGTGGCGCGCAGAGCGCTTTTGCTTAACATCCCTTTCAAGGGTAAAACACTGTTTGGCCCTGACTTGAAAGAGATTATTTCAGACATCACTGGGGGAAAGGGCCACGCCCTTCCTCTGGATAGGTCTTTTAAGGCTAAAAATAAACCAAATTTTCGTCCCTTTCGCAGAAACGGACCAGCCTCAAATTCTACACCCTCTAAGCAAGAGGGTAATACTTCTCAAACCAAGCCAGCCTGGAGGCCGATGCAAGGCTGGAACAAGGGTAAGCAGGCCAAGTCACCTGCCACTGCTACCAAAACAGCATGAAGTGTTGGCCCCCGATCTGGGACCGGATCTGGTGGGGGGCAGACTTTCTCTCTTTGCTCAGGCTTGGGCAAGAGATGTTCAGGATCCTTGGGCACTAGAAATAGTTTCTCAAGGTTATCTCCTGGAATTCAGGGAACTACCCCCAAGGGGAAGGTTCCACAGGTCTCAATTATCTTCGAACAGGCATTCTTACACTGTGTAGAAGACCTGTTAAGCATGGGAGTGATTCATCCTGTTCCATTAGGAGAACAAGGGATGGGTTTTTACTCCAACCTGTTCATAATTCCCAAAAAAGAGGGAACATTCAGACCAATTTTAGATCTCAAGATTCTAAACAAGTTTCTAAGGGTTTCATCGTTCAAAATGGAAACCATTCGAACGATCCTTCCTACCATCCAGGAAGGTCAATTCATGACCACGGTGGACTTAAAGGATGCGTACCTACGTATTCCTATCCACAAGGAACATTTTCGGTTCCTGAGGTTCGCCTTTCTGGACAAGCATTACCAGTTTGTGGCACTTCCATTCGGATTAGCCACTGCTCCAAGGATTTTCACAAAGGTACTAGGGTCCCTTCTAGCGGTGCTAAGACCAAGGGGCATTGCAGTAGTACCTTACTTGGACGACATCCTGATTCAAGTGTCGTCTCTGTCAAAAGCAAGGGCTCATACGGACATTGTCCTAGCTTTTCTCAGATCTCACAGGTGGAAAGTGAACATAGAAAAAAGTTCTCTGTCCCCGTCAACAAGAGTTCCCTTCTTGGGAACAATAATAGTTTCCTTAGAAATGAAGGTTTTTCTGACAGAGGCCAGAAAATCAAAACTTCTAAGCTCTTGTCAGGTACTTCATTCTGTTCTTCTTCCTTCCATAGCGCAGTGCATGGAAGTAATAGGTTTGATGGTTGCGGCAAGGGACATAGTTCCTTTTGCACGAATTCATCTAAGACCATTACACCTGTGCATGCTCAGACAGTGGAATGGGGATTATACAGACTTGTCTCCGACGATACAAGTAGATCAAATAACCAGAGATTCACTCCGTTGGTGGCTGACCCTGGACAACCTGTCACAGGGAATGAGCTTCCGCAGACCAGAGTAGGTCATTGTCACGACCGACGCCAGTCTGGTGGGCTGGGGCGCGGTCTGGGAACCCCTGAAAGCTCAGGGTCTATGGTCTCGGGAACAATCTCTTCTCCCGATAAACATTCTGGAACTGAGAGCGATATTCAATGCTCTCAAGGCTTGGCCTTGACTAGCAAAGGCCAAATTCATAAGGTTTCAATCAGACATCATGACGACTGTTACATATATCAACCATCAGGGGGAAACAAGGAGTTCCCTGGCGATGGAGGAGCATCCGGGGGAGTGGGAACTCCATCTGGAAATCTTTGCCCAAATAACTCAATTATGGGGCATTCCAGACATGGTTCTGATGGCCTCTCATCAGAACTTCAAGGTCCCTTGTTACGGGTCCAAATCCAGGGATCCCAAGGCGACTCTATTGGATACAATAGTAGCACCTTGGATCTTCAACCTAGCTTATGTATTCCCACCGTTTCCTCTCATTCCCAGGCTGGTAGCCAGGATCAATCTGGAGAGGGCTTCGGTGATCTTGATAGTTCCTGTGTGGCCACGCAGGACTTGGTATGCAGACCTGGTGAATGTGTCATCGGCTCCACCATGGAAGCTACCTTTGAGACAGGACCTTCTTATTCAGGGTCCATTCGAACATCCGAATCTGGTTTTCCTCCAACTGACTGCTTGGAGTTTGAACGCTTGATTTTATCAAAGCGTGGGTTTTCAGATTCTGTAATAGATACTCTTATTCAGGCTAGAAAGCCTGTAACTAGAAAAATTTACCATAATATATGGAAAAAATATATCTGTTGGTGTGAATCTAAAGGATTCCCATGGAACAAGATAAAAATTCCAAAGATTCTTTCCTTTCTACAAGAAGGTTTGGAGAAAGGATTTTCTGCAAGTACAGATCTCTGCTTTATCTGTTTTACTTCACAAAAGGCTGGCAGCTGTGCCAGACGTTTCAGCGTTTGTTCAGGCTCTGGTTAGAATCAAGCCTGTTTACAGACCTTTGACTCTTCCCTGGAGTCTTAATCTAGTTCTTTCAGTTCTTCAAGGGGTTCCGTTTGGACCCTTACATTCCGTAGATATTAAGTTATTATCTTGGAAAGTTTTGTTTTAGGTTGCAATTTCTTCCGCTAGAAGAGTTTCTGAGTTATCTGCTCTGCAGTGTTCTCCGCCCTATCTGGTCCATGCAGATAAGGTGGTTTTACGTACTGAGCCTGGTTTTCTTCCGAAGGTTGTTTCCAACAAAAATATTAACCAGGAGATAGTTGTACCTTCTTTGTGTCCGAATCCAGTTTCATAGAAGGAACGTTTGTTACACAATTTGGACGTTGTCCGTGCTCTAAAATTCTATTTAGAGGCTACTGAAGATTTTAGACAAACATCTTCTTTGTTTGTTGTTTATTCTGGTTAAAGGAGAGGTAAAAAAGCAACTTCTACCTCTCTTTCCTTTTGGTTTAAAAGCATCATCAGATTGGCTTTTGAGACTGCCGGACGGCAGCCTCCTGAAAGTATCACAGCTCACTCCACTAGGGCTGTGGCTTCCACATGGGCCTTCAAGAATGAGGTTCCTGTTGACCAAATTTTTTTTAAATTATATACTTTTGCTTCTTCGGAGACTATTTTTGGGAGAAAGGTTTTGCAAGCCGTGGTGCCTTCCGTTTGGGTGACCTGATTTGCTCCCTCCCTTCATCCGTGTCCTAAAGCTTTGGTATTGGTTCCCACAAGTAAGGATGACGCCGTGGACCGGACACACCTATGTTGGAGAAAACAGAATTTATGCTTACCTGATAAATTACTTTCTCCAACGGTGTGTCCGGTCCACGGCCCGCCCTGGTTTTTTAATCAGGTCTGATGAATTATTTTCTCTAACTACAGTCACCACGTTACCATATGGTTTCTCCTATATATATTTCCTCCTGTCCGTCGGTCGAATGACTGGGGTAGGCGGAGCCTAGGAGGGACTATATGGCCAGCTTTGCTGGGCTCTTTGCCATTTCCTGTTGGGGAGGAGAATATCCCACAAGTAAGGATGACGCCGTGGACCGGACACACCGTTGGAGAAAGTAATTTATCAGGTAAGCATAAATTCTGTTTTTTAGACAATCCTTTAATTGGTTTGCCCTTGGTTCATTTAATGGTCAGAAGGCCACAGCTGTTTGTTTAGCTTCTTAGCTAACACTCTTGATTACCAAGACTTTCTTGGAGACGAATAGTCTTTTTAAAAACCAAATTTTTGCTCATTTTACTTGATCAGTTTCCTCTTCTTGGACCCGATCCGATATGCAGCATCGCCCGCAAAAGCCGGCGACGCCAAATTTTGCGCTGGTTTGGTATCCTATATACAGCGTAACATAGAAGTTACGCTTGTATATTTCACCCTTCGGCCGTAGTTTTTTGGCCCATAGAGTGATATACCAAACCCGCGCAGTTTGGTATCCAATATACAGTGTAAGGACTTACGTGACGAAAATGGAGAAATCTTACTCCATTTTCACCTCGCCACAAAATGCAGGCGTAGTAAGCCTTACGCTGAGTATTGGAGCCTCGTAACTCCCTAAACTGTCTGCAAAATAAAACCTAACGCATGCGCAATGTCTATCTACCTGTCAACCGCAATCCCTAATAAAGTGTTTAATCCCTAAACCGCCGCTCCCGGACCCCGCCGCCACTTACATTATATGTATTACCCCCTAATCTGACCCACCTACACCGCCACCACCTATATTAAATGTATTACCCCCTAATCTGACCCCCCTACACCGCCGCCACCTATATTAAATATATTAACCCCTAATCTAATCCCCCTACACCGCCGCCACCTATATGAAATATATTAACCACTAAACCTAAGTCTAACCCTAGCACCCCCTAACTTAATTATTATTGAAATAAATCTAAATAATATTAATATTATTAACTAAATTATTCCTATTTAAAACTAAATACTTACTTATAAAATAAACCCTAAAATAGGTACAATATAATTAATAATTATATTGTAGCTATTTTAGGGTTTATATTTATTTTACAGGTAACTTTGTATTTATTTTAACTAGGTACAATAGCTATTAAATAGTTAATATCTATTTAATAGCTACCTAGTTAAAATAATTACAAAATTACCTGTAAAATAAATACTAACCTAATTTACCATTACACCTAACACTACACTATCAATAAATTAATTAAATAAACTACAATTATCTCAACTAAAATACAATTAAATAAACTAGACTATATTACAAAAAAAACAAACATTAAATTACAAAAAATAAATAAAGATTACAAGAATTTATTTTGCATGATGTACCGAGTCCACGGATTCATCCTAACTTGTGGGATAGTGTCCTTCCTGACAGGAAGTAGCAAAGAGAGCACCACAGCAGAGCTGTCTATATAGCTCCCCCATTAACTCCACCCCCCAGTCATTCTCTTTGCTGGCTCTAAGCAGGAAGAGTAAAGAGAAGAGGTGTTAAACTGTTAGTTTTATTTTATCTTCAGTCAAGTGTTTGTTATTTTTACATGGTACCGGTGTTGTACTATTTACTCTCAGGCAGGACATAGATGAAGATTTCTGCCTGGAGGATCATGATCTTAGCATTTGTAACTAAGGTCCACTGCTGTTCCCACATGAGCTGAGGAGTACAGGAAAACTTCAGTGTGAGGAACGGTTTCTTGCTATGCAGCAATGAGGCATGTTCAGTCATATTTTCTGCAGAGACTGTGTTAACTCAGAAAGGCTGACAGTGTCCCCATTAGGGTAAGGGGAAGCAGTAATCCTAGTGTTATCAGAGGTTTTTACTGGCTTGCATAAAGGGTTAATATTTCTCTTGTAAGATGTATTGAGTCCACGGATTCATCCTTACTTGTGGGATATTCTCCTTCCCTACAGGAAGTGGCAAAGAGAGCACCCACAGCAGAGCTGTCTATATAGCTCCTCCCTTAGCTCCACCCCCGGTCATTCTCTTTGCCTACTCTAAGTACTAGGAAGGGCAGAGCGAGTGTGGTGACAAAAATGTTAGTTTTTTTATTTCTCAAGCAAAAGTTTGTTATTTTAAATGGTACCGGTGTGTACTATTTACTCTCTGGCAGAAAAGGGATGAAGATTTTTGCAAGGAGGATGATAATCTTAGCACTTTGTAACTAAGATCCACTGCTGTTCTCACAAGGGCTGAAGAGTACAGGAAAACTTCAGTTGAGGGAACGGTTTGCATGCTAAGCTGCATATGAGGTATGTTCAGTCTATATTTTTCTAGACAGACTGTGTTAATTCTAGAAAAGGCTGGCAATATTCCCACGAGGGAAGGGTAAGCTGTATTCAGACACTTGGATAGGAATTTCAGCTTGCATGAAGGGCTCATTAGTTACTGATGACACTGTTAGGAAAAAACGTTTTTGTTTATTCAGTAAATGATGCAATTATAACGTTTTTTTTTTTGAAGGGACTAAAGGGGTCATTGTGGCTTGTTTTTGGTTTTTTTAACCCACATGGTTAATTAAGAGACACTCTGGTGTTTTTCTGGTAGGCCTCAAAACATCGAGTGAGGTGGGAGGGGCCTATTTTCACGCCTCAGTTGCGCAGTTTCTTTTCCTCAGAGACATCTAACTGCTTCTCCTGAGGTCCCTGCTGTGTTTGGGGGCTGTAAAAGAAGTTTTTCCCCCACAAATCGTTCTGAATGGCAGGTAGGAGCCACAGCAGAGCTGTGGCAAGGTGCTGAAAGTCCTTTTTACCGGTTTTGACGTTTTTTCAATCCGGTTTTGCCATTAAGGGGTTAATTGTTTATTTGCATAGCTGTGCAAAGTTACTAAGGCTTTATGATGCTACTGTAAAAATTTTGTTAAGTTCACTGATTTTTTACACTGTTTTGCAGAATTTGTGCAGCTTTTTTTCTCTTAAAGGCACAGTACCGTTTTAATTCTAAGTGTTATTTACTTTGATTACAGTGTTTACTTTGTTACATTACTAGCCTGTTTAACATGTCTGACACCAAGGAAAATCCTTGTTCAATATGTTTGAAAGCCATTGTGGAACCCCCTCTTAGAATGTGTCCCAATTGTACTGATATGTCTATAAATTATAAAGAACATATATTAGCACTTAAAAATAGAGCAATAGATGATTCTCAGTCAGAAGTAAATGAGGGTTTGCCATCTAGCTCTCCCCAAGTGTCACAACCAGTAACGCCCGTACAAGTGACGCCAAGTACCTCTAGTGCGTCAAATTCTTTTACTTTACTAGACATGGCCACAGTTATGAATACAACCCTCACAGAGGTTTTATCTAAACTGCCTGGTTTACAAGGAAAGCGGGACAGCTCTGGGTTTAGGAAAAATGCTGAGCCGTCTGACGCTTTAGTAGCCGTATCTGATATGCCCTCACAAAGGGAGAAATTTCTGATTCAGGAAAGACGCTTCCTCAGACAGATTCTGATATGACGGCCTTTAAATTTAAGCTTGAACACCTCCGCTTATTGCTCAGGGAGGTATTAGCGACTCTAGATGATTGTGACCCTATAGAGTGGTTCCAGAGAAATTGTTTTTTCCAGTCCCTAAGAGGATTGTGAATATTATTACTAATGAGTGGGATAGACCAGGTATTCCGTTCACTCCCCCTCCTGTTTTTAAGAAAATGTTTCCCATATCTGACACCATGCTGGGCTCATGGCAGACAGTTCCTAAGGTGGAGGGAGCTATTTCTACTCTGTCTAAGCGTACAACTATACCTATCAAAGACAGTTGTGCTTTCAAGGATCCTATGGATAAAAAAATTAGAGGGTCTCCTGAAGAAAATTTTTGTTCATCAGGGTTTTTCTCTCCAACCTATTGCGTGCATTGTTCCTGTAACTACTGCAGCTGCTTTCTGGGTTAAGGTTCTAGAAGAGACTCTTCAGATGGAGACTCAATTAGAGGAGATTATGGACAGAATTAAGGCCCTTAAATTGGCTAATTCTTTTATTACAGATGCTGCATTTAAACTGGCTGACTTAGCAGCAAATAATTCAGGTTTTGCCATTTTAGCACGCAGGGCGTTATGGCTTAAGTCCTGGTCTGCTGATGTGTCATCAAAATCTAAACTTTTGAACATCCCTTTCAAAAGAAAGACCCTATTCAGGCCTGAACTGAAAGAGATTATTTCAGACATCACTGGAGGGAAAGGTCATGCCCTCCCTCAGGATAGTTCAAATAAGATGAGGACCATACAAAATAATTTTCGTTCCTTTCGGAACTTTAAGAGTGGTCCCGCTTCAGCTTCCTCTGCTGCAAAGCAAGAGGGGAATTTTGCCCAATCCAAGTCAGTCTGGAGACCTAACCAGGCTTGGCAGAAGGGTAAACAGGCCAAGAAGCCTGCAGCTGCCTCTAAGAGAGCATGAAGGGGTAGCCCCCGACCTGGGACCGGATCTAGTAGGGGGCAGACTCTCTCTCTTCGCTCAGGCTTGGGCAAGAGATGTTCACGATCCCTGGGCTTTAGAAATTGTGTCCCACGGATATCTTCTGGAATTCAAAGACTCCCTTCCAAGGGGGAGATTTCACATTTCTCGATTATCTCTAAACAAGAGAAAGAGAGAGGCATTCTTACACTGTGTAGAAGACCTACATACCATTGGGGTGATCCGCCCAGTCCCAAAAGAGGAACAGGGGCTAGGGTTTTACTCAAACCTGTTTGTGGTTCCCAAAAAAGAGGGAACTTTCAGACCAATCTTGGATCTCAAAATTCTAAACAAATTCCTCAAAGTTCCATCATTCAAGATGGAGAAAATTTGGACTTAAAGGATGCGTATCTACACATCCCTAGTAACAGAAATCATCATCAATTTCTTTGGGTTGGCCACGGCTCCCAGAATTTTCACAAAGGTGCTAGGGTCCCTTCTGGCGGTTCTACGACCACGGGGCATAGCAGTGGCACCTTATCTAGACGACATCTTAATTCAGGCGTTGACTTTCCAGCTAGCCAAGTCTCACATGGACATCGTGTTGGCTTTTCTGAGATCTCACGGGTGGAAGGTGAACATAAAAAAGGAGTTCTTTCTTCCCTCTTACAAGAGTTTCCTTTCTAGGGACTCTGATAGATTCGGTAGAAATTAAAATATTTCTGACGGAGGTCAGAAAATCAAAATTCTTAACCACTTGCCGAGCTCTTCATTCCATTCCTCAGCCATCAGTGGCTCAGTGTATGGAGGTAATCGGACTCATGGCAGCGGCAATGGACATAATTCCTTTTGCCCGCCTACACCTCTGACCACTGCAACTATGCATGCTCAAACAGTGGAATGGGGATTATGCAGATTTATCTCCTCAACTGCATCTAGACCAGGAGACCAGAGATTCTCTTCTCTGGTGGTTGTCTCAAGACCACCTGTCTCAGGGAATGTACTTCCGCAGGCCAGAGTGGCTCATTGTATCGACAGATGCCAGCCTGCTAGGCTGGGGTGCAGTCTGGAACTCTCTGAAAGCACAGGGCTTATGGTCTCGGCAGGAATCTCTTCTTCCGATAAACATTCTAGAACTGAGAGCGATATTCAATGCGCTTCCGGCGTGGCCCCAGCTTGCTGCGACCAAATTCATCAGGTTTCAGTCGGACAACATCACGACTGTAGCTTATATCAATCATCAAGGAGGAACAAGGAGTTCTTTAGCGATGATGGAGGTAACCAAAATAATCCTATGGGCAGAGGATCACTCTTGCCATCTCTCAGCAATCCACATCCCAGGAGTAGAGAACTGGGAGGCGGATTTCCTAAGTCGTCAGACTTTTCATCCGGGGGAGTGGGAACTCCATCCGGATGTATTTGCCCAGCTGATTCAGCTATGGGGCACACCAGAATTGGATCTGTTGGCGTCCCGTCAGAATGCCAAACTTCCTCGTTACGGGCCCAGGTCCCGGGATCCCAAGGCGGTACTGATAGATGCTCTAGCAGTGCCTTGGTCCTTCAATGTAGCCTATGTATTTCCACCGTTTCCTCTCCTCCCATGTCTGGTTGCCAGAATCAAGCAGGAGAGAGCTTCGGTGATTCTGATAGCACCTGCGTGGCCACGCAGGACTTGGTATGCAGACCACCGTGGACTCTGCCAATGAGGCGGGACTTTTTAACCCAAGGTCCGTACACGCATCCAAATCTAATTTCTCTGCGTCTGACTGCTTGGAGATTGAACGCCTGATTCTATCAAAGCGTGGTTTTTCTGAGTCGATCATTGATACCCTGATTCAGGCTAGAAAGCCTGTCACCAGGAAGATCTATCATAAGATTTGGCGCAAATATCTTTATTGGTGTGAATCCAAAGGTTACTCGTGGAGTAAGATTAGGATTCCTAGAATATTGTCTTTTCTCCAAGAAGGTTTGGAGAAGGGATTATCAGCTTGTTCCCTAAAAGGGCAAATATCTGTTTTGTCTATTCTACTACACAAACGTCTGGCAGATGTCCCAGACGTTCAAGCATTTAGTCAGGCTTTGGTCAGAATTAAGCCTGTATTTAAGCCTGTTGCTCCGCCTTGGAGCCTAAACTTATCCTTAAAGTTCTTTAACCTATGCATTCCATAGATATTAAGCTTCTATCTTGGAAAGTTTTGTTTTTAGTAGCTATCTATTTGGCTCGAAGAGTTTCTGAGCTATCTGCTTTACAATGTGATTCCCCTTACCTTGTTTTCCATGCAGATAAGGTGGTTTTGCATACCAAACCTGGGTTTCTTCCTAAGGTTGTTTCTAATAAGAATATCAATCAAGAGATTATTGTTCCTTCACTGTGTCCTAATCCTTCATCAAAGAAGGAACGTCTGTTACACATTCTTGATGTGGTTCGTGCTTTAAAGTTCTACTTACAAGCAACTAAAGATTTCTGTCAAACATCTTCATTGTTTGTTGTTTATTCTGGTAAACAGAGAGGTCAAAGGGCTACGGCTACCTCTCTTTCCTTTTGGCTGAAAAGCATCATCCGTTTGGCCTATGAGACTGCTGGACAGCAGCCTCCTGAAAAGAATTACTGCTCATTCTACTAGAGCTGTGGCTTCCACATGGGCTTTTAAAAATGAGGTTTCTGTTGAACAGATTTGTAAGGCGGCGACTTGGTCTTCGCTTCATACTTTTTCCAAATTTTACAAATTCGATACTTTTGCTTCTTCGGAGGCTATTTTTGGGAGAAAGGTTCTACAAGCAGTGGTGCCTTCCGTTTAAGGTCCCTGTCTTGTCCCTCCCTTCATCCGTGTCCTAAACACTTTGGTATTGGTATCCCACAAGTAAGGATGAATCCGTGGACTCGATACATCTTATAAGAGAAAACATAATTTATGCTTACCTGATAAATTTATTTCTCTTGTGATGTATTGAGTCCACGGCCCGCCCTGTTTTTTAAGACAGGCATATATATTTTTATTTTAAAACTTTCAGTCACCACTGCACCCTATATTTTCTCCTTTTTCTTCCTAGCCTTCGGTCGAATGGCTAAGGGAGGAGCTATATAGACAACTCTGCTGTGGGTGCTCTCTTTGCCACTTCCTGTAGGGAATGAGAATATCCCACAAGTAAGGATGAATCCGTGGACTCGATACATCACAAGAGAAATAAATTTATCAGGTAAGCATAAATTATGTTTTTGTGGGCACTCAA